>NW_017731677.1:690292-691321 GCF_001890085.2 Hipposideros armiger
TATAAGGCTTTCCCTGCCATTAGTCTGAGACAAAATTATTTCCTCACTTGTCTAATGCTCTGATTTATAAAGATCTCTTTTATTATGTGTCTCTGACTCACTCTTTAGACTGAACTTCTAAGTGTAGGAGGCTTGTCTTGCTGGGTGGTTGTATCTCTAACACTTAGCACAACTAATAGTACTTTATAGCTGATCAATGACTGTCTCCCTCTGTAGCTGTTTCTCAGAGGAAGAAAGAAATTCAAACCCATTTTCCATCTGGTTGCTTTCTTTTTCATTTTATTTAATATTTTCATTTTAGTTATAAAATATCTTAATCACCCACAAAAGTAGAGAAAACAATGACACAATTATTCATGCATGCACCTCTGAGATTAAAGAGATTTTAATAGTTTTCACTAGTTCTTTTTCACATCTCCCTATTTTAAAATAAATGAAACATAAATATGAATAAAACCTCATTCTTCCTGGTTCCTCCTCCCCTCCCTCCTTCCTTTTCCAGGGTTAACTAGTGCCCTGACAATGGTGTATATCAGTCTCATGCACACTTTTTGACATTTAGAGTATATATAAAGGAATCTATAAACAATATATACTGCTGTGTTGTATGTTTTAAAATATCTCAAAAGTATATTGAGTAGAAAAAATGTGATAATTTTTTACTACGACCTTCCAGTTTTAGACCTGTATTTTAGCATGTACAGATAAAAGAAAGAAAGAAAGAAAGAAACAAAGAAACAAAGAAAGAAAGAAAGAAAGAAAGGAGGGAGGGAGGGAAGGAGGGAGGGAGGAAGGAAGGAAGGAAGAAAGAAACCCTTCACTACTATAATGTATAATGTTACTGGCTACCGATATCAAACTTCTGACATCATAAATAATTTTTTTATTTTATTTTGTATGTTAGTTTGGGTTCTCTCAAAAATAGAACCAGTAGGATGTATGTGTTTATGTGTGTATAGACAGACTTATTATAAGAATTGGCTCATATGATTATGGAGGCTGGCGAGTCTAAAACCTGCAGAGTGGCAG
>NW_017731677.1:693274-694191 GCF_001890085.2 Hipposideros armiger
GGGGGACGGACAGGAATGAATTAAATACACACATTTCCTTTTATAAAATAGACTGACTGTCCAAATGTCTTTACTTATATAATTATATAACACTTCTTTTTTAATATCACAATCAAAATTGAAATTAAAAATCTTCTCCTTAGCCAGACTCCAAAGTATTCTCATTCTCTTCTAGCCACTGGCAATTAGGCATAACATCATAGTAACAAGCTGTTATTCATACCCTGTGCCTTATTTCAACTGGAAACTTCCTTCCCCTGGCCTTCTTCTGTATGTATTCTATTCATGGTTAATTTTGGTGTGCATGCACTATACCCTACAGCAAATAATTTTGGAAACTTTACTTCATTTTCTATGCTCTAGAGTTGTTTCATCATAAACATCAACAGCCCTGGAAGCTTAACAGACATGCACCAATAACATTTTGTGTGTAGTGATAGAAGTAGAATGTTTCCATTTTGTTTTCTGGTTACTTATTGAATCAAATATATTGAGTAATTTTGTTCAATTATGGTTTCTTGGTATTGGCCATTTAATCTAGGTATGTAAATTTATGAGTGTAAATTCATATAAATATTATCTTGTAGTCATAGCGTCAGATAAGCATTTCATTTTATTTTTCAAGTTTATTGCCATTTTCTTGCTTACAGTATTGTTTTCTTTTTTTCCCCTGTATGAGTCCTTTCCTTCTGTTCTGTTTCATGTTTTCATTTTCTCTTACTTTATTGAATACTTAGCTTACTTATTTTAATTGTTTTGTTTGCTAACATATTTGAAGAAACGTGCTCTTTTTCACACTCAAACATACTTTACCCATCAGAATGGGACTGCTGAATTTAAAGGCTAAATCAAGACTGAAACACATTCATGGCAATAACAAGAACAGACATTAAAAAGCTAATGAGGTTCATTATTAT
>NW_017731677.1:699056-705876 GCF_001890085.2 Hipposideros armiger
TAGCTGTAGAGGGCAGTGTCACTGGCCCTCATATATGGGATCCGAACCAGGGCCCTCTGGCATCCCAAGCCAGCTCTTAACCAATGCGCCACTCGGCCTGCCCAGTCTTAGTTTTTAATGTTGAAAAAAAATCCATAAACTTCAAAGGATATCTTGTGGTGTCTAGGCAGCTAGGGTTTTCACTCCTGTTTATTTTTACCAAAGCTGTTACAGCCATAACCAACTTTTATTCAGTAGCCTTTTCTTTGAAAATAGCTGTAAATACTAGCAAATCATATGTAAAATTGAGCTTGTGCAGAAAGCTACAGAAGAAACAAGGCTTTGGGAAAATACAAGGCTGGACAATTAAGTTCGCGAATTCATCCTAGAAAAAGTGCTACATACCTCATTGCTGAATATCACTACGGTCACCTTCGAAGTACTCCCCTTGGGAAGCTATGCAACAATGCCAGTGCTGAGTCCACTCTTCAAAGCAATTTTGGAACTCTTTTTTTGAAATGGCTATCAGAGGTGTCATCATGTCTTTTTTTTTTTTTAATGTTTCCTTTATCTTTCGGCAAAGAAAGAAGTCATTGGGGGCCAGATCAGGCGAGTAGAGAGGATGCTCCAACACAGTTATTTGTTTACTGGCTAAAAACTCCCTCACAGACAGTGCTGTGTGAGCTGGTACATTGTCGTGATGCAAGAGCCATGAATTGTTGGCAAAAAGTTCAGGTTGTCTAACTTTTTCACACAGCCTTTTCAGCACTTCCAAATACTAAACTTGACTGTTTGTCCAGTTGGTACAAATTCATAATGAATAATCCCTGATATAAAAAAAGGTTAACATTATTGCAAAAAGTTCGTGAACTTAATTGTCATACCTCGTATATGATTTATCATGGATGTAGCTGTGGAGAGATGTCATGACTAAGGGGTACAAAAGCCTGCAATCCTGTCCCAATTCCACCACTTACTAGCTGTGTGACGAGTTAATGACCCTCTGACCACGAGGTTCTGGCCAAGTTAATGAACATCTCTGAGCCTGAGATTTCTTGTCTATCAAAGAAGGTATTCATTCCTGACTCTTAAAATCATTAAGAAAATTAAATAAGATAATATATGCAAATGGCTTAGTACGTAGTAGACTATCTTTAAGGCAAATATTGTGAAACAACTGAAAATTAATGGAAGCTATGCAGGTTCCCCAAATATTCAATCAAGCTGACATTTCTGTGAAATAAAGAGTTCAGTGAGACTTGTTAAGTAGGCTCTATCAAGCCAGGGTATCTCCAGGCCCCAGGCAGATGGCCACATTCTGAGGGGGGGAAAAAAGCTTCGTTTTCAGAAAAATCCTCTTTGGTTGGTCCCTTCATTATGGTTTGGCAAAATGCCACTTACAGCAGATGGCTATGAATACAAGCAACCACAGAGGCTGTGCTTGCACCCCAGTCTTGGCATATGGCACCAGAGTCTCTCACCAGGCTTTCCAGCAGCTGCTGTGCACTTTCCCCACCTGCAAGTACCAAGCTCTGCTGAGAGTGTCCAAGCTTAGACAAGAACCTGCCGTCAGGTGGTTCTCCTGGGTCAGAAACCACGCTTATTACCTTTGGAGTACTGGGAGCCCCTTTCCAAATCTTTCTTTAAACTCCCTGGGAACAAAGGAGCTATTTAACCATTCAAGCACATCCATTCTTTCCTTAACATTGAGGAGACAGCAAGTCCTGGTTAAAAAAATAAAATAAAATAGAAATGGATAGGGATATATTTAAATCTCAACTCCACAATTTACTTGCTGGTAAATACAGTTACTTAACATCTTTGATCCTCAGTTGCCTCCTCTTCAAATGGACATACACGATAGTTGGAAGTGATTTGCGTCAGGAATAATGAGGCAAAGAAGAGTTGTGCAGGTCATGGTGGGATCAGCAGTAGCTCCTGTAGGAATAATAGTGTTATTGAACTGTTTATTACATGTGAGACAGACTGTTTATTGTAGAATGAGATACGGTTCTAAATGCTTGACAACTGTTAGCTATTTAATCCTACAGCCACCGACAGCCATCCTGCCTGTATATTTTTTAAAGTAGACGAGGACATTGAGGCAGAATGCATTTAAATAACGTGCCCACAATTACGAAGTTAGAAAGGTGGGGAATGGCGATAAAATCCCAGGCAGTCTGGCACTAGAGCCTACATACTTAAGCATGGCTGCAGGTGTTAAGAGAATGGTAACCATTAATATATTTATGAGGGGAAAAAAATTTCATAGAAAATTGAGTATGTTCATGAAATCTCCATTGGTGAAAAGCAAATGACAGCTATAGGGTCTGTGAATAATTCCTGGCCGGCACTTCTTGCTTAGGTAGGATAATTTACGAAGGGAAAAATAATTCAAAGTGGCTCCTTTTCATGGGAACCCGGACATACTGCTACAAAAGTCAACATCATTGCAGGCATATTACAAAGGAGCAGTATAATTTAAGCAATCAGGCAAATCCTGAAAGAACTGTTTTTATGTTTTAATTGCTGACAGAATAAATTTGGTTAATGGGTTTTATACTCTTAATTTACATTTGATGCTAATCCTAGTCTGTATTTATATGAGATTTTGCATACAGCACATTAAACACAGCCTCATCTGATAAAAATTGATTTTATTAAATCAGGTAAAAAGAAATGTGAGACATCAGATTGGTCTCACATGTATATTTGAAACCTGTTTTCATCAGGTAGATTTCTGTTTTTCCCCCTTTCAAAGACCATTTAGACCAAAGGAGAGGAATATCAATTGAGGGCTATGACAAAGTTAAAAGCAGATTCATTTAGATTGATTTTTAAACTTACAGAAAGAAAAAGTCGTCACTGACCTCACTTTGAACATTTAGAAGATAACCTTTTATGCTATAAATGCAACAAGTCCTAAAATATATACTTTGACTCAGCATTAAGCCTTTAGTAAGAAAGTGTTCAGAAACCGGGGACAAGTTGAGATAGAAACACATGCCATGAGGCAAAGGGACATAACAGATAAAGAAAAGGGAACTGATGAATGCAAGAAGATGGACAAGAAACACAAGGAAGAGAGACCCCTCAGCCTCCCTCCCTAAATTCTGTTCTTTTTGTTTGTTTTAGCTCTGCTTGGGTTCTCACTTCCTAAGCCATCGTCCAGAAACTACAACCAGGCAGAAACCTAGGTCCGTGTAGAGCCATGTTACCGTATTTGCCGGTGTATAAGACGATTTTTTGGCCCTGAAAAATATGCCTCCAAGTGGGGGGTCGTCTTATATGCCAGGTACACTTCAGATAGACTGCCCATAGTGCTTGCCCCATGCCATAGTGGCCTCCCGATGCCCGCCCACTTCATTCCACANATCACATCTTATCTGAGCAGTCCCTTTTAGTAATCAATCCATTAAATGATTTTATTTTGTGTAAGTCTCTCTTTTACTCCATTGACTGTGTTTAGCAATGGTATTTGCCTGTGTCAAAATAAACAATAGTCACACAAGTAAATACCGTTAGGAGAGTTACCAGGAAGACTAATCTCTCCTTGGTTCTTTTATGATCTATTCCCAGAAGATTGTATTTCTAGAAAATTTTAATTTATGATATCACAATCAATGCTTTGAAATTTGCCCTAGTTTTTAATCATTAAAAGCCTTTCAGGGCTGTGATGGTGCAAAGACCAAAAGCCCTCTAAACCCAGGTACCCTCGGAAAGTGTGCACCTCGTGGGAGAGACACAAAAGGCCAACAGAACAACAGACTTCCACAGTCTAGCTGGACCGCATCTTTCTTGAGGTCTCCAGTGATGCTTATTTAGATGTTAGAAACATTACTTAATGGTAACGGATAAGGAAGTCACTTCATTGGATTGCTCTCCCTCTTGGATCGAGACTATTTGGAATTCCAACTTCTTTATTAGAGTCATTGCTCCCAAGAAAATTTATATTTCAAGCACGCAACGCACCTCTGAAATAAACTTGAAAGAAATCATCCTTAGAAATATCAACCTGAAATTGACTGCGCACCAGGCTCCCTTTCTTGGTGGGTTTTCCACAGCCAAGAGCCTGCTAATGCATCATTCTTAGTCAGGAGAAATGTCTTTAGCGTTTCCCCTCCCCCCTTTCGCTTGGTATCTAAAGGGGCTTGGAGGCTGATTATCTAATATAGAAGTGGCATGACTAGACAGGTGAAGGAAAAGCAGCTGCCTTGGGAAAACCACAAGCAAAGGACTTCAGAGAAATATTAAGCTCCATTTTATGATTCTACTGACATCACATCCTTTCACTCAGAGTCACTGAAGTCATGCCCATCAACTGCTATGGATGAAACCCGTAATCTCTAAGCTTGCTACCATTCTGCTATTCCATTTTCTCCCCAAAGCAGTCCTTTTTCTTTTCTTCTCCAGAGCTGCAGCTGTGGAATGTTGTGTCCCATTCTTCTTCCATGTCAAGCAGGGGCTTGAAAAGGATGAAAAGGGCTGGGGCATAGAACATAGTGGATCCAGTGGGTTTAAGGGAGCATGCCTCTTTTTCTTGGTTATAAGGTCTCAATTTAAGACCAAGCAGTATTAAGATTGTCAAAGTTACAAATCCCCTTGCCAATGCAAAAGTCCTGGGCAGATGATAGGAACTAATGAATGGGATTCAGATATGGGTCAGAGTGACAAAGTAAGCAAATGGAAAGTTATCTGAATTCCAGGTATGCAAAAAATCCCTACAGGGTTTTTGTGTGGTAACTCACTTGTTATGGACTGAATGTTTGCGTTCCCCTCCCCTCAAATTCATATGTTGAAA
Source organism: Hipposideros armiger (assembly GCF_001890085.2). NCBI lineage: Eukaryota > Metazoa > Chordata > Mammalia > Chiroptera > Hipposideridae > Hipposideros > Hipposideros armiger. Next base: position 703,837 of record NW_017731677.1, read on the forward strand.
CCCTAATTCCCAGTGTGCTAGAATTTAGAGATGGGCCTTTTGGGGAGGTAATTAGATCATGAAGATAGAGCTCTCATTATGGGATTAGTGCCCTTCAACAAACAGACACAACAGAGCTTGCTTTCTCTCTCCGCTTTCTGCCATGTAAGAATACAAAGGAAAGATAGCCACCTGCAAACCACGATGTGGGCCTTCACCGGACATTGGACTTGCTGGCGCTGGTACCTTGATCTTAGACTTCCCAACCTCCAGAATTGTGAGAAATAAGTGATAATTGTTTAAGTCACCCAGTTTATTGTAATTTGTTGTAGCTTCCCAAACTGACTACGATATCTTTGGATTTCATTGGTTTGCTGGTCTCATTTAAAGGACGTGATAAACATTTATTTTTAGGAAATAGATCAATCAGGTGTTTTAAAATCTATAATATGTTTTAATCATTTTAATTTTATTAGCTAATAGGGGAAGAGGAAAGCAGTTTTTAATATCCCTTCAGTCTTTTTTTAACACGTGGAACAGTAAGAATGAAACAGAATTGCCCTTGAAAATCGCAAAGGCAGGATGATTTTTAAGTGGCATTTCTACTTTTGTACTGTCTGAGAATGATCCACTGCTCCAATATTACCCCTCAACAGCCACCAAGAAGCTAACATACTTACTGCAGAAAGTCTAAACAATGTGACAATTTACAGCAACACTGTCCAATAGAGCTTTCTGCAATGTGGATAATATTCAGTATCTTCACTATTTGATATATGGCTAAAAAGCACTTGAAATAGGATGAGAGCAGCTAAGGAAATACATTTTAAAATTGTATTTTATTTCAGTTAATATAAATTTAAATATCCACTTCTATTGGACATATCGGGCAGTGACAGTCCTATAGTTTCAGCATTGTCTGCCTTTCCTCTTCAGAGAAACTTTTGAACTATTCAACCCAGGCAAAGTATGTCTCAGGACAGTTTTTCACCATTTTGCTGGCTTATGAACCCAGTTGGGATATCAGATCATATGGACTTATTTCACCTTTGATTTTCATTTGAAAAACATCACCTAACACACACACACACACACACACACACACACACACACACACACACACACACACACTCATCTCACTTTCCAATATGCTTATAAGAAAACACACAGTCTTAGTTTTTGGTGTTTTTTTTTAAAGATTTTTTATTGGGGAATTGGGGGATGGGANTAAATATTAAGTCACCGAATTAGGAGGGGGAGGGGCAATTAGGCAGGAATAGATAACAAACTTCTCGAGAGTACAGTCTTAGCTGAAAAATAAAGTTCATGTTCGAGGAGAGAATCCTTAACACCAAGACTAGGTCTGTAAGAAAACAAAAAAACAGAAGCTGCTAAGCCACACATCCCTGCTTCTACTTCCCAAATCCACCAATTAGATAACCATTTCCTTTTTCCCCAGGAAGTGTTGTTCAAAGAGCAGAATTGTCCAAACATGACCCTATATTGCTTAGACAACAGCTAGCCAGAATCGGGGAGCCCCCATTTTTCCAAGCTAAAGGGAAAACCTCTGAGCTTAAACTACTGTGGGACGGGGACCACCCTGTGACCAGTCTAGGAGGCCATCTTCCCACAGAGCTCAAGTTCCAGGTGCACAGTAGCCGACTTTCTTGGACAATATTGTGAATAACAAGCAGTGCAAATCCAGAACTGCACAGTGCGAAGTAACCTGTGTGTTTCTCTATGGACAAGGCCATTTCCTCAAGTTTATCCTATAAGACAAAGAAGTCATGGAGTGTTGGGGGGTGGGGGTGGGCAGGGAGCCCCTCCACTGGATCGGAACCCAGTCTGGGATTAGTAGATGCCCAGGCTGGCATGCCTCTCCTTGGGATAACGGAGAGACTGAGAACTACATGCATCTCTGTCTTGTGGCCTCTGGTTTCTGAGATGCCCTTTTTCTCAATATAGTCTATTTCATAATTCATGTTGTGTTAATTTATGGAATCTATTCCAACCACTTGCACGACACCCCCTCACCCTTAGCAAGACGTTGAGTGAGTGAGA
>NW_017731677.1:715053-737292 GCF_001890085.2 Hipposideros armiger
AAATCAAATCTGATATTGCTTTACCTTTTATTTGGTGTGTGGAAGGTGTGCGGAAGAGGGGGTAGTCTTATATGGCGAGTATATAACAAACTCTGTATTTTGAGTGGAAATGTTAGGGGGTCGTCTTATACACCCAGTCGTCTTATACGCCGGCAAATACGGTATATAATTTTCTTCTCTCAGGGGTCTCAGTCCTGCCTTACCTCTTACCTAATACCTGTACAGAGTTGCATCACACACTTTAAGTAGTTTAATAGATATTTATGTAGAAAGGTGTGGTGGGCTGACTAATGACTCCCCAAAGATGTCTGTGTCCTACCTAATCCCTGGAACCTTTGAAAATATTATTTTATGGGACAAAAAGGAATTTGCAGATGTGGATAAACTAAGGATCTTGAGATGGAGAGATTATCCAGATTATCTGGGTGGGTCCAGGTCCCAATGTAATCTCAGGGTCTCCATGAGAGAGGAGGCGGAAGGTCAGAGTCAGAGACATGGAGATGTGACAATGGAAGCAGAGGCCAGAATGGTGCAGGGTCACGCGCTGAGGAATGTGGGCTGCCATTAGAAACTGAAAAAGACAAGGGGACAGATTCTCCTCGAGACCCTCCAGAAGGAATGCAGACTTGCTCAATAGTTTGGGTTTCTGATCCCCAGGACCATAAGATAATAATTTGTGTTCTTTGAAGTCACTAAGTTTGTAGTTATTTATTACAGAAGCAATAGAAAACTAATATTAGGAGCATGAGTCTAGTAGCAATTCTCCATCAGTGCAGAGTGTAGAGATCCATGCTTATAGCTTTTTTAAGTGTTTGTTTTTACCCCAAATCTTAAGAATCTAGTATGAATAAAACTGCAACAGTATTCCAAGTGGGGAAAAAAGGGTCAGAGCTATGGATGTTTGGCCAGGTTAAAAAAAAAAAATGACAATCCCTAGAAGAAAATTACTTCATTTGTTCAAAAAATATTCTCATTGAAATATTCCACCCAGGATATAGAAAGCTGAAAAGTTGTTCCTTCCCAACAAATTTTAAAAATCAAGATAATCTAGAAAATCATAGCTTTGCTTGCCTCTATCCAAGAGTTGGGGTTGTAGGGCCAACAACTTGTCTGAAACTAAAGGAAATATAAGCACCTCCAAGAAAAAACAGGACAAAACCACTAGCTCACCTCCAGAAGAGCATGAAAGGAAGATGCGGCTGGCATACAACTGGTGAGAACAATTCAGCTAAAATTATCAATTGCTAAGGGGCAAGTGTGGGCTGGTAAGAAAGCATAGAGCCTAGGCGATTCAGACACAAGGGGAGACCACACCCACTAGCAGGCTCTTCTCCATGAACCTTCATGGCTGCTCATGAGGAAGACTGCGGACAGGGCAGAAGCCAGAGAAATCCTCCTCCTGTGGCTCAAGCCTGGAGGAGGGGAGAGAGCAACACCACAGAAAAGGCATGTAATCTTCATGAGCATTTATTTCCTAAGGAGAAAATAAAAAATAAAGAAACCTTAAGCAGATGAGAGAAACACAACACTGTCATTCCCAAGGCACAGACCCACTGCAGCTAGGAAAAACTAAAGGAGGGGAGGAGGGAAGGAGGGAGGGAGGGAGGAAGGGAGGGAGAGAAGGGGAGAGAAAGAGAGAAAGAGAGAGGGAGGGGTAGAGAGAGGGGGGGAGGGAGAGAGAGAGAGAGATGGAAATTGCATGTCCCTTTTCCTTTTGGAGAGGACCAGTTAATCATAACCATCCTGGGCACAGACCATTTAGAGTCTCTCACCACTAGGGGAAGGAGGAGGGTCATTGAGGATACAGGGGCTGTGGGGTGCGAGACAGTGCGGACTCTCAGAGGCAAAGGGACACAGGGAAGCCTTAAAGCTGAGTGTGGAGCAACAATATTGAGGAAAAAGTCTTCTGGCAAGTCATCTCACACTTTAAGCATGAGGGAAGGCTAGAGGAATTTGAAATGGATGGCACACCGGAGATAACCATAGCAACAATAAAACCCAAACCTTGCTCAACTCCTGACTAGACTGAACCAACTTCCCCAGACCCCAGTAACAGCCCAGTAAAAGGTAGCCTATAAAGGAAAGATACACACATACAAAAAACCCCCAAAAATTACATCTGCAGAAAGAAGGGAAAATTGATGAAATAAAAAAAAATGTTTCTTTGATAAGATAAATAATTTTTTAAAAAATCTGGAAAGGAGTCAATGGAATTGTATAATAGATAAGCATGATATCAGGGGTGGGAGGGCAGTAGATGGGGGGAGGAGGGTTGTTACTTTGTGAGGGTGAAAAGGATAATGATTACATTGTTCTGTATACCTGAAACTAACAATAAAAATATTTTTTAGAAAAAAATCTAACCAGCCTGATCAGGAAAAACCAAAGCAGACAAATGTTACTAACATCAGACAAGAAAGATGGAATACCATTATAGACACTACAGATATTACAAGAAAAGTAAAAAAATATATGAACATCTTCATGTCAAAAAATTCCATTGTACAGATAAAATGAACAAATTCATTGCAAGATACAAACTGCCAAAGCTCACTCAAAAAGAAAAAGATAAGTTGAATAAGCTAAACCTATAAGATATCTAGATGAAAATTTAGGAGAAAATGTTTGTAACCCAGGTTTAGATTCTTTAGCTACAACACCAAAAACACAATTCATAACATCAATTATAAATTGGACTTCATCAAAAATTTTTACTCTTCAAAAGATATTATTAAGAGTGTAAAAAGACAAATCACAGAGTGGAAGAAAAATATTTGCAAATTACATTATCTGTTATGATTCCAGTTATATCACATTTTGGAAAAGACATAACTATGGAAAAAGAAAAAACAGATTATTGGTTGCCAGACGTTTGAGCTGGAGAGAGAATATGAGTACAGCCTCCTCTACTGGTTGATTGTGGTGTTTGTTACATGACTTTATGTATTTATCAAAACTCAGAACTATACACCAAAGAGAGTGAATTTTACTGTGTATAAATTGTACCTCAAAAAACCAAGTAAAAATAAAAAGAAATTCTCATTTGATCTACAGAGACATACAAGACAGATTAAAGTCATTTTAGTGTATAAGTGATACTGGAGAAATTAGACAATAGACAAATACATAATATTATCTCATTTGGCTGGTAGATATAATTTCATTTGGCGGAGGTATTTATACTAATGAGCGCAATTAGAAAAAATAGGGCAGGCTAAACCTCTGTGCTTCCCAATCTCATTCATGTAATGACAAATGGTAAATAATAACACTTGATATTTAACAGCACATTGAGTTAAGTGAGCTAGGCCATTCCTAGTCAGAGGGAATTGCTGATAGCTTGGGGACAGGAGGATATAGCCTCCCCAGGCATTGTCTGTCCATCCCAAGAGGTAAGAAAATCAATACTTAGCAACTGTCACAACTCATGGCACACAGGCTGAAAAAATCTGGTGTAAGGGAATGGATTGGGAGTTGGCTTCTCTTTTAGATAGGTGCTCAGGTGGAATCTCTGGAGACATATTTAAATAGAGACTTATATAGATGAAGAAAGCAAATCCTGAAGCAAAGAGATCAGTTAAATAGCTAGTATATATTAGTCCAGTTGAAAGAAAGATGAGAAAGGTTTAATTTAGTGTATCAGCTGGGAAATGAGTAAAAACTGATCAGATTGGGAAAATTATCTAAAACTGTCCTGGTGGTTAGATATGGGTATGAGGGGAGAAATGGCATTAGAAGCTTTTTAGATTTTTAGTCTGAACAACTGAGTGACTGGTGACATCATTTAGTGAAACAGGGAAAAGCATGTTGGATTTTTTTGGGGGGTTTTTTATATTTTAATTTGACATGCCTATTAGATATCTGTGAGGTGACATGAAATAGGCAGCTGGATATAAAAAAATATAAATTTGGAGGTCCTCAATATGTAGCTATGTGTTTGCTTATTTATTTAAGCCGTGGGAGTAGATGAGATCACCCAGCAAAAATAATACAGACCAAGAAGATAAGTGAGCCAATCACTGAGTTCTCCATACTTCCAAATTTTGAAGACAAAGCAGATTTAGAGTAATGAAAGACTTTAAAATTAGTAGACAGCAGATTAAGAAACACCAGATAAACCTGGTACCACAGGAGTCCGATGAACAGACCTGTTTCCAAAAGGATGAAGTAGCCAACAAAGTAAAATGCTGGACAGCATTCAAGTATTATGAAAACTGAGACAAACAGTGGATTTGACAAGATGTAGGGCACAGTGACCTTGACAGTGGAGTAAAGGGAACAAAAATGTGACTGGAGTGGATTTAAATGACAATGGGGAGTGGAGTCAGTGAGTGTAGCTTTTGAGGCACATCCTCTCAAGGGAGCAGAGAGGAACATGGTAAAACAGTACACCTTGCAACATGTTTAATGCTCATGGAAATGAGTTGATAGAGGACAAAAAATACAGTAATTATGCAGGAGAGAGCAGGTGTAATTCCCAACACTAACTCTCCAAGTTGTCAAAGGGGATAGGATTCAGTCTGCAAGTATAAGAGTAGGAACAGCTCTCCTATTACGGGGGGAAAAAAACAAAAACAGGAATTGGGGGAAAAAACAAAGTGCATATGATGACTTACAGATTGACTCGTCAAAGACAGGAAGTTCAAAGCAAAGATGTACCCGGAAATGATAGAAAAAAATCAAAAGCAGGGGATCCCAGTAGACCAGTGAATAGAGTCCAGCGGGGCTGAAGTTGTGTATGCTTCATTTTTTTACAGGCCGATTTTACAGTGTAAATTCAGCAATTCACTATGTACCTGTTTTGAGTAGGGAATTTTCTAGAAACTTCACAATGACTTTGAACAAAGGGCAAAAATGTCCCCATTACTTCTAAACATGCCTGAGTAGAAGTGATTTTAGATGAGTAAGTGACACAAATTGCACTACATCCTTTATCTACTCCCATCTGTAAGTTTTGAACTAGGGAAAAGGATAAGGTCATAGAGAGTTCTGGACATCTGACTTCAACAAAAGTCTCCCTTTTTTTTCCCTCAGAAAATATTGTATCAAGAGTCCTGGGACCTGTGATTTAGGTCTAGTATGGCAAATAGTATAGATTCAGCCTTTTCAAATTTCTTAATAAATTTCTTATTAAAACCTCTCTTCTTTCTAGGAATTGATGCCTTCAACTGGGGAAATAGTATCCCTTCTCTCACTAAAAATGAGTGGTTTTAATAAGATTTGCACACCTTTCCAAGGCCACAGAAGGGTTGGTGGTATTAGGAGAGAGGAAGAAAATGGAGTTTTCTGTTTTTCAAGCAGAGTATTTTCTCAGAAATTTTCATATTAGAATGAATTTTAAAATATATTTTTCTATAGCAACAGAATTGGGAAACGTGAGTCTGAGAATGGACACGTTCATTGAGAAAACTGATATAAGAGAATAAGCCTGACAAGCAGGGAGAAACAGAAATGAATGAAGAATGAAGATGGAGTCATGACAGCATTCAGTCTGTGGTTCAAGGAACCCCACCTTTCATGAGCTTTGCTTATGTGAAACAATAGATCTCAACTTTTCCCTAAGCCAACAATAGACTCTTCATTTTATCAACAAAAAGTCTTGGCTTATATAAACATGGCTACCTGCAAAAAGAAGTGATTGCAAGTGATATACCCATCCATAAGGGAATCTATGATACACAATAGTCAAGTCATTATTAAGAACATCATCTATTATTTCAAGGATGCAGATATTGGGTTCATTATCGATGAAGCTTTAGAGGATTTGGTAAAATAATATCAGGTGCTGGAGTCTGTTGGCTTCTTCTGATGTCCATCAGTATGGGGAGGATAAGCCCGCAATACTGAATGCAGACAGAGAAGGACAGAAAACCCATTTTGCTCACTTTTTAGACCACAGCCAATGATGCCAGACCAACAAACATCAGAGAATCATGCGCCTATTAAATTGCCTGAGCCAAATTTTCCTCTACATTCTAAACAAATGTGCTACTCAGAAGTGTAGATACCGAGAGAGCCAGAGGAATTGGCAAAGCCGGATCTCAGTGGACATCTACCAAGCACACCCTGCCAGGCAGAGGTAATAAGACCTCACTCTAAACCGCACTGATAGAATTGGATGCAGCCTAGGGGCAGAGAGCAGATTTAGCTCTGTCGGCATCCCATCAAGGCCAACGCAGAGGCTGAGGCAAGAGCTCCTGAGCCAAGTACATAGGCACACACGCAAGTTCCCCGAGCCTGCGACTATTTCAAAGAGTAAGTGAGGTATAGAGTCAAGATAAAAGGTTACGGCGAAGCGACATTTTGTAATTTGCCATCTGCCCACTGAAGCGTACCTAATGGAATCATCTCATGCTTCAGTTGGGTTTGAGAGGGTTGGACTGACAGACAACCTCAAACATGCCAAGGTATACATATAATTGATCTCTCCCCCAGCACAAGGCATCCCCTGGAATTGTCTACGCTCCTCAAAGACACTGGGCTGATGAACGCATAACGTATGCTCTAAGGCTATACTACTAATATGGCAGCGACTAATCACTTTGGCTATTAAATTTAAATTTATTGAAATTTAAAAATTTATAGATCCCATTCCTCAGTCACATGAAGGCATATTTCAAGTGTACATGTGGCTAACACATAAGTTAGTGCCAAAGATCTGTTCTATCTGCTGGATAGCACTGCTATAGAAAATAAATGACCAAACCTCCTGATGAGTGAAAACGATGGGAAAAGGGACACGAAGTTTCCTGCCCAGGATAACCATGCTGGGTCACCAAGCAACTCATAATGGAGACAGGAAATTTTAAAAGCAGTGGCTCCACCATCTAAGACCTTCTAGCCCATTGTTTACAACACTACCCCAGTCCAGTGGATTGTGATATATGTGCTGGAGTGGTGACCATTACAAGCTACTTCTCCTATCCCTCCTTTATAATTGAAAGATCTTTGAATTTTTAAAAAATTTTCTCAACTATTAAATATTTGGGAGGTAATGCAAAGTCAAAAGGCAAAGGATAATGATGTGTAATTCTAATAAGAATTGGCAACAAGAATTTAATCTAACACAAAGCGGGTAGGGAGATGAAAGAGGCAAAAAGTATTACCATGGTTACTGACCATTACTACCTCACCAAAACAAGAAAATAGAGAATTCTACATCTTCCTTTATTGCAGGACTAAGAGAGTTTTCTGATAAGTTGACCCCAAGGAGCCAGCACTTATGAATGGGCCCAGCCATTAGAACAAGGAAATTCAAACAGAATTAATACCTAGAAAGAGAGAGCTACTGGAGAAAATAGACAGCAACTGGAACACACACACACACACACACACACACACACACACACACACACAGAAAAGAAAGAAAACAAAACAAAAAAGGAAAAGAAAGGAAAGGAATTATAAGACCACTCACAGCATAGAGACTCAGAGCATAAAATAGATTTCTAGAAACATATAGTTACGTATTTGTAATTTAAAAATACAGTTGATGGTACAAAGGAGATAATATTCACTATGAAAGCCTGAATTAGTACTCTAGAAGACAAAGTAGAAGAAAGATCTCAAAGAAGATAGCATAAATACAAAGCAATGAAATATAAGGAAAAAGAGTCAGATATTTAAATGCATTTATAGAAAACCTAACTGACCAAAATTTAATTTTTAAGTATTGCAGGAGTATAAAAAGGCATAGATGGGCAAAAGAATACTATTAAAAAATATAAGAATGAAATTTCTCCAAGATGAAGAAGAATATGAATCCACAGTTTTAAAGAATACACCAAATACCAGGTAGGTTTGATGATGGAAAGAAACTCACCTGAACACATATCTGGGTAAAATGTCTGAATTCCAAGAACAAAGACAAATTGTAATCATTTCTAGGGAAGAAAAAGCACAAGATATCTACAAAGAAAAGTAAGCAGCTCTGGCATCAAATTTTGCAAATCAGAAAACATACTTTTATTTATTCATTTATTTTTACAGAATCTCATTCAGTCATTTTTTTCAAAATGGTCTATAGAAGTCAACTTTCTGGGTACTTATTATGTCTGAGATTTTAAATTTTTATCTAATGTATTTATTTATTTATCTATTTATCTATCTATTTATTTATTTTTCCTGTTCTACTTAAGACCTAGTTTGGGTGCTTATATAATTCTAGGTACAAATTATTTTTTTCTTATAACTTTAAAAGTTTTATCTCCACTACCTTCTAGCTTCCATTTTACTTAGAATGCAACTTAAAGAGCAATGTCACCAGGATGGTAGCTAGGAGATCCCAATCTCCAAACCTCACAAAGAACAACAATTAGACAGCTATCTGTGAACAAAAGTAGTCCTGGAAATGCTCAGGAGCCCACTTAAGAAGTGTCAGCAGCACAGGGGAGCAAAAAAACCGGCAAAAACTGTACAAGAATAGAAAGAAGAGTTCCTTTTGCCTGCATCATCTCATTCCCTACGCAGGTACCGCTCAGTGCCAAGATGGAAATCCCTCTCACGGGGAAGAGAATGGGGCGAGCGACCAGCTTCCTCAACTTTCTAGGGGCGCTGCACAAACAGCCTGCTTCCGTTTCCCCCCACCAGAGACCAGCGCAGACCTCTAGAGACTGAAAGGGACAGAGAAGGAGGGCAAGTGCTACCAGTACCAGCCATGTGGCAGGAGGGACCATGGTTCCCAGTGGCCGACTCTGCAAAAGACCCCAGAAGCCTTTGCCACAGAGGACCTCAACAGCCTGTGTGGATGCTGTGGACTCCCACAGCTTACATCACTGAGGACCCTGTTGTAGAATCCAGTGGACTGCTCTGCAGGGGACTCCAGCAGCTTTTGCCACAGCAGAAACCAATAGCCAACACAGCTGCTGCAGACGCCCTGCAGATTTCACAAATGCAAAAGCGTTTTGGCATTTGCAGACTCCATCTGCCTGAATTCCTCCCCACCCCATCTGCTACTCCAGCTGGCACTGCCATGAATGCCCTGGGATCCACATCAGCAGCTTGCCCTGGCCTCTGAGGCCACACAAGTGCACAATGCTAGCCCAGGCCTCTGTGGTCAACCCCCACTTCCACACACACACTGGTAGCTGGTCCCTGCAGCCGCATGAGTGCACACGAACAGCCCAGGCCCCTGCAGCTGCTCCAGCACCCAGGGCCAGCCCCGCATCCTGCCATTGGCCTTCACTGCCAGGCATGCCTGCAGCTATCACTTGCAGCAGTACACCTTCATGCTGCCAGCCTCAGCTCCTGTCACCAACCTCCACTGCCATGCACACAGTTGTGACTGTTCCCTGCAGCCACTTGAGTGCACGGTGACAGCCAAAGCACTCCCAGATACTCATGCACCAGGTCCCAACCACTTTCACAGGCCTACCACCGTGCACGCTTGCAGCAGCTAGCCCCCGCTGCCACACAAGTGTGTACCAACAGCCTGGCCTTCCATAGCTGCCCGTGCACCCTCCGTTAGCCATGAACTTCACCACTGGCCCTGGCACTCAGCCCTGCCTGTGTGCTTGCAGCTGACCCCTGTCGCCGTGTTGGCACCTGCAGCCAGCCCCCATAGTCGAGTGTATGCACACCACCAGTTCCAGCCACCGCCCCATCCCTTTGCTTCTGGAACTAGAGGCGATGCTGAGGGCCTGAACAGGCCTTGACAGCTTAAAGTGTGAGGTGTCCTCAAACTCAGTTTCCATTTAGAAAATAAGGAACAGGTGTTTACCTAGAGTTGGCCATAGGGTCCAGTGTGATTTATTTGCACAAATTTACATTTTTCACTTTTACAACAGGCACCAGAGGTATGCCACTATGGTCTCACATGAAACCACCTAATTCTAATGAGAAATTTCAATGACTTCTCTTTAAAAGAATCCAAGGACAGAGCTCCATTCTCCATGCTGTCTAGGTCTCTGGCTGGTTCTTTGCAGAGCCCCCACATTGACCCCTCATCCAGCCTTCAGTCTCCTCCACTAAAACCAATCCAGGATGGCCATATCCAAGGACTGCCCCCTGCCCCCTAGCCAGTCATGTGCGTTTTCTGTATCTCTGACTTAGAACAATAGTAATGCTTCACAAACCCTTCACACATCACAAAATATACATTAAAAAAAACAAATGGATGTGGAAAGCACAAGCCCGCTCCCCAAATTAAACACAAATTAGACCAGGCAAGGCCTCTTGTCAATAAAGGACGAACAATTAAGTAAATGTTAAGCAAATAAGTGGTCCTACCAAAAGATTACAGCATTAATAGCATTACAACAGGAAATAGACACGAGTTTTTAAGAGAAGTATTAAAAAGCATATTTCTAAATAGTGCAGATCACAAGAGACTGTAATAAAACTTACACAGCATCGTTATTCCCTTCTAAGGAAGCATTCATTTGGATTTGAGGAAGCATTCAACATGGATTCTCTAAAATAAGCAGGAAATATGAGATGCCTATACAATGAGAGATAGAGAAGGTTGACAGAGTGAAAAAAGAAGTGAGAAAAAAACACAAGTGCCATATTAGAATTCAAAATGACACTCGAAAGCAAGAAGTTTTGAGCTGACTCTGAAGAAAACCAAATAAGATGAAAATGGTCAACACTTGGAACACACTTCAAGAATGTGAAGGGAAAGAAACAAAGAGATAAAGATTGTGAGACAAAAAGTTTTAGAAAAAATAACATATTGCGGCAGCAAATGGATAATTGGTGTGTTTAATGAAGAAAACAGCACCATGAAACCAAATCAATATTTGAGATATAAGAAAATAATCATGACCTGATCAGAGATTTAAATCTACAGATTGAAAGACTCACAATATAAAAGGCAAAAGCCTGATAGACACCCCCTAAACGAGACAAATTATCTTAACTGGGGTCATGTCAGACTTAGAAGGGTAAAAGAACGACCACAAACCTCTTTTGATTCAAAGCTATGGCTGAATCGCAGTTACTTTCTGTTTCTGTAAAATAGATGCTTAAAATGGAAACAGCCGGTGTTTCTCAGCCATCACTGTGATGTGACATGCTATAATATTTCATTAATTACACAGGTCAGCAGAAGAGACCATTCACACCCCCAACCACTGAGCAAAAGTCATCATTTCTGATGAGAATGTCTTATTTTCACTTTTCTTTTGAATTATTCCACTCTCACGTTAAGTCAATTTTCTTACTACATTTTGAACTCATTTATTTGGTTGCTTTTCATTTAGGCATCAACCAAAGGCCATATGTTTATACAGCTTTCCTGACACACTGCTCACCTTTAAAGAAAAAGAAAATAGCGCAGTGAGTTTTATAGTCCATTAGAGCTTACTCTTTCATTCAAATTATTGCTTTTAAATTCCTGAGCAATGTTATAGATAAAAAAAAGTTTGTGACAAGGGAATGTAGGCATGGTAACTTATTCAAGCTTTGTTAAACAGAAATTAGCTTATGCCAGGGCTGTAAGGTTTTGACAACTGTGCAGTGAGAAACTACACCGGGATCATGTTTATCATTTAGCCCAGTTTCCAGTAGAGGTGGTAGGCTTTTTATTATTTTTTAAATTGCTTTCTTAATTTAGAGAAACATGACTCTCAGATTCAATGTCTAGTCCTATCAGATAGGCATGCCTTGGCTATGATACTAATGTGAATCGATGAAAGAAAAGGAAAAGATTGAAAGATCTCAGTTGATCACATCAAGGTCCAAGTATCTTTGCTATAAAGGAAATTAACGCTGAACTAGAAACCCAATATTACGTTTCACTTAAAAGTTGACTACATTCAAGTGATGACGAGCTTAAATGAGTTACTAAGTGAAAACTTCAACAAGTTAGTTATGGCAAATTTAACTTTTGTAAAGCCATTCTTTGGGACAAAGTTAATAATTTTGGACCAAGAACTATTGCCTCAAAAGCATTTACACAGTGACAATCAGATCTTGTGTCTTCGTCATGTGCATTTATAGCAGTTGCTCTTTAAGTGGTTTCCCTAACTCTACCCTCCTTCAATGTATCATCTACACTCTAGTTAGCAGGCAACACACAGGAACTATTTGGAGAGCTAATGCCTATTGTTGCTCCTGTTGTTGAATCTTTAAGAAATGCTTGGCTAATATTGCTGTTATCCTGTAGCAGAGAGGCTGGTTTTCATAAACGAAAGGGCAAGTATTTGAGAGTTCACTTTTTCCTTACATAGACCAGAAATTAAGTCCCAGATTGATTACCTGGTTCTATTTTGATTAGGCCAGGTTTCTGTCATAGTGGGTAGCATTGATACTGACATGTCCAAGATTCTAATCTTCAAACCAACCAGTGTCACGGGACACTGCCACAGAATAATGAAACAATATTTCCTTCTCAAGAGTTAATAAAATACAAAAAGATCTGTATACTCTAAGGAAAAACGACTGTATTTTTTTACTTTTTAAAAAATTTTCAATTACAGTTGATATTCAATGTTATTTTATATTAGTTTCAGGTGTACAGCATGGTGGTTAGACATTTATATAATTTATTCAGTGACCCCCCCCCCAATTAGTCTAGTACCCACCTGGCACCATACATACTAGTTATTACAATATTATTGACTATATTCCCTATGCTGTACTTAACACCTCCGTGGCTATTTTGTAACTACAAATTTGTACTTCTTAATCTCTTCACCTTTTTCACCCAGCTTCTCAAATACCCTCCCATCTGGCAACCATCAGTTTGTTGTCTATCTATGAGTCTGTTTCTGTTATGGTTTTGTTTGTTTGGTTGGTTGGTTCTTTAGATTCCACATATAAGAGACATCACATGGTATTTGACTTTCTCAGTCTGACTTATTTCACTTAGCATAATACTCTCTAGGTCCATCCACGTTGTCACAAATGGTAAGATTTCATTTTTTATGGCTAGGCAATATTTCATTGTATATATGTACCACATCTTCTTTATTCAATTGTCTATTGATGGGCATTTTGGTCGTTTCCATATCTTGGCTATTGTAAATAGTGCTGCAGTGAACATAGGGGTGCATATATCTTTTCAAATTAGTGTTTTTTGATTTCTTTTGATAGATATCCAGAAGTGGGATTGCTGGGTCATAAGGTAGTTCTAGTCTTAATTTTTTTAGAATATCCATACTGTTTTCCATAGTGGCTGCACGAATTTGCAATCCCTCCAACAATGCATGAGGACTCCCTTTTCTCTACATCTTCCCCAACACTCGTTTTTTGATTTATTGATGATACCCATTCTGACAGGTGTGAGATATCATTGTCATTTTAACTTGCATTTCTCTGATGATTAGTGACATAGAGCATCTGTACGTCTGTGTCATCTTTGGAGAAATGCTATTTAGGTCCTCTGCCCATTTTTAAATTGGATTGTTAGTTATTTTGGTATTGAGGTGCACAAATTCTTTATAAATTTTGGATATTAACCCCTTATTGGATATATCATTGGCAAATATCTTCTCCCATTCAGTAGGTTGTTTTTCTGTTGTTGTTTTTTTTATGATTTTCTTTGCTGCGCAAAAAGTTTTTAATTTGATGTAGTACCATTTGTTTATTTATTTTTTTGTTTCCCTTGCCTGAGGAGATATTGTATATCCAAAAACAACTATTATTAAGAGCAATGTCTGATAGTTTACAGTCTATGTTTTCTTATAGGAGTTTTATGGTTTGGGGCCTTACATTTAAGTTTTTAATCCATTTTGAGTTTATTCTTGTACATGGCATAAGAAGGTGGTCTGGTTTCATTTTTTGCATGTATCTGTCCAGTTTTCCCAACACCATTTATTGAACAGATTGTCTTTACCCCATTGTATATTCTTGTCTCCTTTGTAATAGATTAATGACCATGAAAAATGACTAGAAAGGAAGGAAAAAATGAAAAATCTCTTGCTTAAAGATTCTTCAGAGTTTATATTGCTTTGCATTCCAAGTTTGTATTTTGAGAATAGAAAAATTGCTCTATAGTGTTCTAAATTAAATAAGAAACTTGTAGCTGCATGTCATTATTGAACTTATTGCAATTTAATTAGGAGAGTTACGGTTTGATGCCACATTGGTCCCACAGCTTCTGCTCTGAGCAAGTAATAAATGAGTCACCCCATTTAATTCTCACTGCAAACCCTGAACCAGTTGCTCACATATCCACACAGAGTTGACTCTCTGCTCTGAGGACAGAATCTCTCTTGTGTTCATACTGCATCACAAAATGACACAATTAGAGGCTCAAGACCATTCAGATATTTCAAAGAAAGCCCACCTCACCTGGAGAACTGGAATAGCATAAGTAATATCTAAAGACCATTTAATCTTTCATTTGAGGTAAAGTAAAGGAAAATCTTAAAAATGAAGAAACAAAACAAAAATAAGAATTTTGGCCCCAGTCTCTTGATGTCCTGAAACTCTAGAAACTTCTGTATTAATCAGATGAAAAGAATATAAGTGAAGCTTTGCCTAGATCTGAGAGAGAACTCTAATTTTAACAAAACTCTAATAGAATCATTTGCAGATAGGCATCACCCACAGACAAATTATACTTCATAGCGTAAGCCTGTATTTCCTCTCTATGTCAACAATTTCACAAATGCTTTCTTGTAGGTAAAAGAACTATTATAATGAAGATGGACTTTATCCACCGACTTTACTGAGTACATTCACCTACTACAGAGAATGTACTAAGTTCTATATCAGGGATCCACAAACTTTTGAGACGGAAGAGCCAATCCTGTCCCTCACAACATTTTAAAAATTATTTGAGAGTCATCAAACAAATGAAATCACTATTATGTGAATAATATCCTTTAAAATGTTTACAAATGCAACTGTGATAGATTTATTTTCATTTCCAATTTTACTTCAGAGCCACATGTACACGTACCCAAAGAGCCACATGTGGCTTGTGAGCCGCAGTTTACCAACCCCTGTTCTATATGATGGTGACGATGGAGAAACAGGGGTGATTACAGTCTAAATAAGACACAGAAAGACAGAAAGAGACATTAAATGATAAAAAGACTGAACTGTAAAATTCTGTATTTGGCTTAAAGTTAAGAGCAATATTTATTTAGATTACTAGTCTCAGGACACACGTAGCCAGTATCCAATTAATTCTAAATGTATAAAATGTTTATTATCATACCTGTATACCTAGACCATGTCAACCTATAGCATACTTCCACCTTTTATGGCCTGAAACCTTAAGGCATCCTTTTTTTTTTTTATCAGCAATAGAAACTTGACTGAGAAAATAGCCTAAACACATATGTCGTTCACTCACATAGACAACAAAGCATTTAATAGGTCAGCAGCAGTCCTGGAGACCAAGAAAACCAGCATCTCAAGCCTATGGGCATTTTCTACCAAAGAAAAACTAAAAAAAAAAAAAATCATATTACTAATTTATCGCATATACTCTCCCCAGATTCATTCAATCTAAGTTACCAATGGTTGTCCTCAGTTTCTGGGTGTAATGATGGTAAATAATTCTGTAGTAAATAGGAAAGAATGAATAATCTAAATATATTTATATTTGCCTGTAGAATATACCTTTATAGAAACAACAAATTGATCTTCTTCCTTATTTTTTATTGTTTCATAGTTGAATTAACTTGGAAGTTTTGGATTAATAAAAAGGTTCTAGAAAACATTCTAAAAAATAAAAATTTAATAAACATGGTAGTAAGGTGACTAAAAATCATTAATAAAAGTGCAAGTTCTTAATTTAATCTTCTTTAAAATCCTTAATAAAATGTTACTATCAAAGGCAACCATGTTAGAGTACTGTAAAGTATGAAATTCTCTGCTTATTCACAGGATCATCTCTTACAAATGCACGTGACATGGATTGTCTAGTTCAGCACTTCTCCACAGTCTCCCTTATAATACTCTGTGAAAAAATATCCAGGGGTTTATATGTTTGAGTAACTTTGCAAAACATACCTCTCCCTGTTAGAGATTTATACAATAGAAGGTATGTCAAGGAAGAAAGTCTATTTAACTTTGTAAGGAAGTACAGTTTAATAGTTGAAAAGACCATGGGCTCTAGATCTAGATTGAGTGTGTTAGAAGCCCAGCTTTGCCTCCTAGTAATTTTGTGCATTTGAGAAAGTTACTTGATCTCTCTGTATCTGCTTCCTTAAATAAAGATTATAGTAATACCTAATTCAAAGAATATTCTTGTGAGAATTTTTTATTTATTTATTTATTTTTAGCTGAGCCATCCTGCCACCTGTTGGCAGCTCAGTGGCAGCTCAGCTCAGGCCTGGAATTGAACTGGCGACCCTGTTTCTCAGAGCTCGTACTCTTGAGCGAGCTCTTAACCAGCTGAGCCACTCGGCCTGCCCCCTCTTGTGAGAATTTAAATTAGTTCATACATGTGGAAAAACACAGTAACTAATATATTGTAAATATTATACACTATTTTGGTTGGAATTTCTCAAATTTAACTGACACCTTTGTGTGTTTGTGTGTGTGTGTGTGTGTGTGTGTGTGTGTACCTTTTAATAGCCCAAAGAACACAATCTTGTCCAATATCATTTTAAGAAAAGTAAAACAGTCACAAAAACCAAATCCCATCTATAGGGGCTCCCAGGGAGCATTGGACAGGTGGGGCTAAAACTCAGGGGTCCTTCATCCCTGCTCAGTTCTGGTACATGGCAGCTTTCCACTTTTCAACCAGCTGTCTTCTAGACTAAAGCACATTTCCACTTATATGTTTTCCCATTCCCTGTATGCCATCAGTTGATCTTGATGAATTCCATCTTCCCTTAGATTTCAAAACCCCACATTTTTGAGATCTATGGGCAATACCTTTAAGTTTCAGAAAGGGGACACAATGTTCCCTGAAATTGTTATGATGACTTGGCCATGTTGTCTCATAATGGAGAAAAAAAAGAAGCTGCATGTATAAATTTTGCAAAAAACAATTTCTAGTCTTCATATTATAAATGTATTTGGAGGGAAAAGAACTCTTAGTTTTTTCTGTGAAGAAATTAAAAAAACATAGAAGGGCCACGGAAGTAATAATTTTAATTTCTTGTTTGTTTTGTTTTTAATGTCCCCTCCAAGTCTAGCTGCTTTCTTTTATTTCTGATATTGTAACTGCTTCTAGTGTACCTGAGACCTGGGTTTCAGATAAAGCTGCAGCTTTGAATGGAAACAAAATAACTTGTTACCCTGGCAACAGAAACCACAGAAAGTTCCCACACAGCGCTTCCCTCTCTAGCAATTCCCTACTAATTCTGTAGGTTTGCATTTAGATAGCATGGAGAATGGAGTTCTGTCCTTGGACTCTTCCAATAAGAAAATTCATTGAAATTCCCATTAGTATTAGGTGGCTTCACATGGGAACCTAGTGGCATACCTCAGATGTCTATTGTGAATGTGAAAAATGTAGATTTGTGCAAATGAATCCCATTTGGCCATATGGCCAATTCTAGGTAAACATCTGCACCTTACATTTCTTTAAAATAGAAACTGAGTTTTGGGAAACCTCACACTTTAGGCTGTAAAGCAAAAAAAATGTGAAACTGAAAAACCCACCATATGTCTTCCATTCCTAAGCATCCCTTCAGGACTTGAGCTCTCAGACTTGCTCACTTAGTGCATATGATGGAAAAACAAAATATTATCTTCAGCAGAAGGAAAATGAAAGTGTTAGTGCAAATTCTCATTCCTTCTGTGATTCAGGATTTTGCATTATCACTTAAATTTGAAGTTGGAATTTTGAAATTAACCCATGCTACTGGTGCCCCCTCACTTCACAATTAATCATAGGCCAGTGACTAGAGTCAATTCATTCACTGAGTCATTCATTCATGAACGTAGGTATGCCTGTTATATTTGCTGCATTAGAGGTTCAAAATAATACAAGTCCACTGCCCTTGAGGAGTTTACAGCCTAGCTTGGAGATGAAATAAGCCATAAACGTAAAGAACATTAAAATGCAAGGGTAAAATTACCCTAACAGATAGTAGGAATGGGTCAAGTTCTATATGCCTGACATCTGGAGAATCACCCTCTCTTTGGCCGCACCATCACCTTCATCCTCTCAATTCTACCTTGGCAATGATGTTCTGATCAACTTCTCTCATCTTCTTTTCCCCTCCACGTCCAGGCTCTTCTCCTTACTTTCATCAATTCAGCAAGTGATTGTGTCCCTGTCACATACTAGACACAATGCAAGATACTGGGGTCAAAAAATAAGGAGGTGGTGGAAGGATTCATAACCTACTGGAAAAGGTAGATATTAAAATATTTATCATCGGGGCAGCCGAGTGGCTCAGTTGGTTAAGAGTTAGCTTAAGAGCACGAGCTCTGAGCAACAGGGTCACCAGTTCAATTCTCACATGGGCCAGTGATGCTGCGCCCAAGCTGAGCTGCCCCTGAGCTGCCAACAGGTGGCAGGATGGCTCCAAACAACAAGACTGCCTGTTCAATGGTGGGCTATACCCATCCGCAACTAAGACTGAACTCAGCACCTTGAGCTGAGCTGCTGCCCGGATGGCTCAGTGGATAGAGCGTGCGCTCCTAACAACAAGGCTGCTGGTTTGACTCCCACATGGGATTATGGCTACAACCACCTACAACTAAGATTGAAACACAGCGCCTTGAGCTTAGAGGCCATGAGCTGCCGATGGGCAGCCAGATGGTGACTGGCGCCATCCACAATGAAGATTGAAGAACAACAACTTGGCTGGTCCCCCTCTCCAATTCCCCAATACTCTTCCCCTCCCCCAATCCCCTACTTTAAAAAAATATATGTATCATCACAAATAATGATATGATTACACAAATAGTTTACCCAACCCTGCTACAGAGCAAACTTTTAAAAATCAAATATGATCATGGGAGCTCCTTGCTTCAAAGCCTCCTCTGTCTCCACCATCACAGTAAGGTCAGCTCACTTCCATCACTGTCTCCCACATACGCCTAACTCCAGACATACTGAGTTACAGGCCTCTATAAAATGAGTCATTCTTCTATGACCATGCTTGGGAAATCTCACTCCCTAGATCTGGAATGCTCCAGCCCACTTGTCTGACTGGGCATCTCTTAATCTTCCTTTATTTTCATAACAAACTAACCACCACCTCTAGCCCTTAACACACCTCCTTAATTTCCCGAACATAGGAACTCTTTTTTCCTATATATTGTTTACTGAGCATATTCTTACAAGGTAGCTTTTTTCACCAAGTACTAAAATTGTTCACAACTTTAGCCCACTATTAAACTGTGAGCTCTCTAAGCATGATGAATGTAATTTTCATCCTTAAGTAGGAGCTCGATAAATATCAATGGCTGAATGAATGAGTGAAGGAAAAGTGTGACCTGAATTTAATATATGAAAATGAAATCTTGAACTCTAGAGAATAAAGATATGATCTGTCACAAAGTTGTTAATGCAGATGGTGGTTAGATCATAACGTTCTTTTGAGGATTTTAGCAAAAAAAAAAAAAAAGAAAGAAAGAAAAAAGTATGCAAATATATATAAAGAAATTCCCCATCATCACTCTTTCTCCCTTCCTAACTTGCTTGAGATCCCACTGCTACAAATTAAACTTGACTTATGGGTCATGGAGGAAAGAATTATTTTACTCTTCCAAGGCAATCAAGGAGTCTTTGTCTTCAAATGAAAGCAGTATTATGAAATTATTTGTTAGCATGGATTAAATTCAAAGGCAAAATAAATTCATTAATGTTTAATATTCACATAGCACAGTTCATATTTTCACTTTAATTAATCTAGTGTTAATGGAAATTATAAGGTTTTGCTACACTGCAGTCCAAAACTTTGTTGGAAAAAGAAATATGTCATTTATAAAGATTCTGGTAAGAGAGGGGGAAAAAATTCCACTATGAATTATATAAGTCTCTTCTGGTTCAGCATGTGAGAGATGGTAACGTGACCAGAGAATATGGATAGAAACAGGCAAAAAGTATGAGTTTGAGTAGGAGGTGAATGTGTAGAACCAGAGGACTAGAGATGGTACTGAAACACATTTACCCTTTGCCATGGAATCACTAGTAAAAACTGATCCCCCAAATCTAGGTCTTCCACGCGTCTCCACCTGCCAAAACCCCTGAGTCGTGCTAAAATAGTTCCCCATATTTCTCGTATAATTAAGAAATCAGAACTGACTAAGCCAAGAGAAGGACCTCACCTTTCCTTTCTCTTGGGTAAATTTCCCTTCTGTTAGTGTTCAGTCAGCCCTTGCTCCTAGGGTCGCTGTAACAAATCGCTGTAACAAATGGATGCCCTAAAACAATAGAAATGTATTCTCTCACAGGTCTGGAGGTCAAAAGCCCCAAATTAATGTATTGACAGGGCCATGTTCCCTCCCACGGTTCTAGAGAAAAATCTGTTCCTTGGCTCTTTCCAGTTCTAGTGGCTCCAGGTGTCACTCGGAGTATGGTCATATCATTTCAATCTCTGCCTCTGTGTTCACACCGCCTCCTCCTTTTCTGTGTCAGCATTACCTCTGCCCTCTCTCTCATGAAGACACATGTGATTGCATTTAGAGTCCACCTAGATAACCCAGGGTAAGCACCATCTTTCAAGGTCCTTAACTTAATCACATCTTTGGCCATATTAGGTAATGTTCACAGGGTCTGGGGATGAGGACATGAACATGTCTTTTTTTGTGGGACAGGGTCATCATTCAATCCTCTACTCTTGGGCTGGTTGCTAGAATGAGAGAAACTGTTTCAATGATGGTTGCTTCCATCGGAGCACATTGCATATTTATGTTGCCCCACAGTTTGGGCTTACCCCACACAGTGAAGAGAGAACTTCAAGGTTTACGGGTCACATACTGGGCACCAGTCACAATGGCTTTCGCTGACCACTGCACATTTGGAATCCTGAATAGACACTGAATACCTTAATAGGCAACAAAGTAATTAAAACTGACTAAAACAGCCTTTCATGTTGAATGCGTCTTCCTTGTTCTTGCATCACTCTGAAACCCACGACTATTTCTGTATTTGCTATGTATTGTCTCTCCACTTTAAACTTCTTCAGGGTAGGAATTTTACCTTCTTCGTATTTATGTAACTAGCATCTCACCTAGCACCTAATTATTAGCTGATTTTTAGTAAGTGTGTGTTAAACTAAACTGAACTAAATTCAAGTTAGCAAGACATCTAGGCTTGAAGAAAGTATGGCCATTGTGAGAATGATATTTGAGAATCTCTTGTCCTTATAATCCACAATGCAAGTGTCTTTCTTCTCTTTCTAGGATAGACATGGCATTAGAGATGTTATTTTCTTGTTGTGTTGCACTGTTTGTTGTTTTTCCTTCTTTCTAGTTGAGAATTATTGATGGCCAGTCATTCTTAAATTGCACGTGAGGTTGTATGTCTCTTGCTCATCAAACACACTCATTGTATACTCATGAAAATTACAAAAGAATTTATTGATTTGGGGATTTTAAATATCCCTGGCAGGTTCCCCTTAATCACTTGGAGGAGTTTCTCCCTTGATCCCTTATATTGTAAAGTGATGTAAAGAGAAAGCCAAAGCTATAGACAGCCCTCCCACTCCATGCAATAAGTCACATTGCAAATACCTACAGTTACTTCAAAAGGCATCAATGTTTGGGCAGAGGGAAGCAGTAGACACCAGCTTCCACAGAGGATAAAGAAATCTCAAGGTCATTTAAATAGTAGGCTGTTTTTTGATGGAAAGAATTACATATTTCTGATGAACTTGTCTATCCCTTGTTTTTTTCTTGATAATTATTTTAGTGTGCTATAAGGCCCAGTCATCTAATTGAATAGATATAGTTCAAAGGGAACTAAACAAACAGAACAGCAGAAATTTAAAATGATTCCTTGCTAAAAAAAATCAGTATTTAGAGACCCTGGATAGTTTGAAAACATATAATTAGCATTCAGAATAATTTCACAATATATCTAATCTGTGTTTTGTAGAAAATGAAGCATGGTGCTTAGATTTCATCTTCAGAAAAAAAAAAGCACACTGACATATGTTTATTTTCTATTCAGTACAACATTATGAAAACTGTGTTGTTGTCACAAATGTTTCCTTAGAATGACCCTGCCACCAACAGAAATGCTGTCAATTAAAAAGATGAATGGAGACATCTCATTAATGTTTTTATGCAAAACTGCGGTCATTTCAGCAAGTTGGAGATATGAAACAATTTGATTAGGTAAAGCTACCCATTTCCAGGAAGCTTTCCTCATCGGTCAATCTCCTTAACCTAAGTTTGTCTCACATGGCATTGAAGGCACCACCTTTATGC
>NW_017731677.1:739919-740891 GCF_001890085.2 Hipposideros armiger
ATTTATGCTTCCATCAATCACTACCAGTTATCTCTGTTGAGTAGAGGATGGTACTACTCTATTCCACAGGTGGCTGCTTTCTTCACTTCATAGCATCAAATTGTATTGAGTTGTCGGAAAAGTCACGATGTATTTTTTTCTATGTTTTTCGTTGCAAAAATGCGTCATGACTTTTCCTACAAACCAATGCTTCTAGCTTAGCATTCACTGTGATAGGCATCCCTGGTCACGCTCCAAATTTTGGATGCATTAGTAAAAATTCATTAATGTAGTCTAAGGCTAAAAAAAGAAAGAAAAAAAGAAGAAAAAGCCCTCAAAAGCAGCAATAGTGTTTTATATTCATCTCTAATTACAAAAATTCTTAAAATAATTCAAGAACTTGCAAATTATGATTTCATTTTTACTTCCTAACCAAAATATATAATGATCACACTATAACAATGATAAAACAAGATAAATGGTCTCATAATGCAAAGCAGCAGCAGATCTAGGATATACACAAGGATGGGTTCTTTTCATCCAATTACTAGGTTTCACAGTTAAAAACAAAATGCATACACAGCCACCTCCCTTACTTCTGGCCTCTTATATTCCACTATGTCCTTTCTCTCTTAATCTCAATACTGAGGTCCTTTTATTATGCATGGTCCACTATGAACCCAAATTTAGGTTTACCCACCCAAAGTAGAAGACCCTGATACCAGTTGTTTTCAAATTCGAGATTAACATCTGAATCACCTTGTTAAAACAGAAATTTCTGGGCTAATCCCAGCAAAATTCCTATCTTGGATCAAGAATTTGCATTTCTAACAAGCTTTCAGTGATGTTAATGATGCTGGTCTGAAGACCACACTTGAAGAACCATTGCTCTTTACTGAATCTTGACTATCCTGGGTTCGGGAAGGCAGCCCTGATTTTAAATATTCTCTCCACATTACTCTTCAAAACTATTGTTTCTTAGCAGATTCTAAA
>NW_017731677.1:741241-742961 GCF_001890085.2 Hipposideros armiger
TACCTGGTGAGACAAGGCTTCAGTGGAATAGTCAGGATGAAGACAAGCAAAGGAAGACAAAGGCAAAAAGCGTACAGGCAAGGGGTTTGGATGCTACAGGAGGGCAGACGGGAATCTGAAAATGAATACATGGGACAAAAGTAGAACTGTGAATTTACACAGGACAGCCAAACAGGAAACGTCTGTTCCCAAAATGACGAAAGTGGGATAACTGACATATGCAGGCAAGTTCTGGGTTAAAACCAACAGCAGCTGACAAGACTAATAGGGTAGCTAGGATGGAGATGTAATAGATGCGTCGAGTGCACAGCCTGTTTCCTGAGCCAAACAGATACTGAAGGATGTATGTGTTTATTTGAAAAATCTTTTCCTGTATTCATATGTATTGCTGCCCATGGTCCCCAAACCACAGATTAGCTATCATTAGTTCACAGAACTTCATAACAAGTATTGCACCATTAACAGAGCAGTGAGGCTCAACAGCTCCATGGGAATTTCTAAAACTCCTGTATCATTTGCCACTTCTTTCACTCAGATACCAGAAATTTCACCATTTCAAATCCCTTGTTTCCAAACTAGCACAAATTGCTCTTTGAATCTTCCTATATTTGGGGAGCTTGTCCAATTTAACTATTTATTCTCTGAACCTGACCTGTCACTGTCCCCAAGCCAACAAACATCTTTTTGGCTTTGCAATTCCAACAAATCATCCTGAAAGTAGTTGATAAGGAAAATGGTTTATTAAAGGGTATTCTCTCACTCCTTGTTTAATATAATTTCTTACTATGCTTTTATTATGCTGACCTTTGCTAAATAAATTGTCAGCAATTTAGCTAAATATTTTAATAAGGCTGAGTCTAAAATAGATTATACTTTCTGGAGAGCTGCTACTTTTGGAAGCCGGAAACTATTCCAAATACCCCTAACCATCTCAAAGATGCAAAGCCTGAGGAGGCAAATTGAAATTACAGCCCTGTTCTACAGAGTTCTGTTTCTTTTAAGAACAAGATTCTAGCAGATATATAAATGGGTTTCAATGACACCAGAGTGAAATTTGCATGTGATCAACCCAGTAAATTCTAACACATGATGACATGTTCACTTGGTATTTGACAGTTTGCCTTCTGGTTAATAGTTGGTCATTGACAACATGAAATGTACTTTGTTAAAAACATACTGTAAGAGCCAAGGCAATGACAGATCACAACATATTTTAAGGTGCTGAGGTAAGCAAGGGGGAAAAACATTGCCCTGAGAAGAGATAAACTACATAATGAGAAGTTAGACTTGGCTGTAAGTTCTACCCAGTTTTTGAACCGGTTTTATAGAAACTTTAAATGTTTGTTTCCTTTCTTCCACCCTTTTACCTTTTTTTAAATCTGATTTTGATGAGAGTGGGAAGAAGATGGAAGACTAAAATCTGCAGAGGAAATATATTACCTTTTTATATTGTACCTGGACCAGTGAGTCTCAAAACTCCGAGATACCTGTGAAATAGTTGGATTGACCTTGTAGATAGATTAAAAAATATCTATCAGCAGACAAATATGCTTCCATAATATTACCAGTTTCAAAACCAAATTGAGGATGTTACAGGGATTATTAGTAGCCAAGAAATATTGAAGGTCATTACTGAAGCTTGGGTTCACCCTTCTCTCTTTCCGTCATTCATCAAACACGTGAATATTTTCGTGCTTTCCCATCAACCATGCTCATGATT
>NW_017731677.1:750626-751631 GCF_001890085.2 Hipposideros armiger
CGGCAAGCGACTGCCTCACCCAGGAAGAGCACAATGATAATACCGACATGGGCCAGTGAAGCCATGTCCTCCACAACTAGACTGAAGAACAAAAGGACAGCAACCTGTCTATTCCCCTTCCCCAATTCCCCAGCGCTGTTCCCATCCCCCAATTCCCCAATAAAAATCTTAAAAAAAAAAATAGGAGCTGGAGAGGGAGCAAGGGATGAATAGGTGGAACACAAATAATTTTTAGAGCAGCTCAAATACTCTGTATGACACTAGAGTGATGGATACCTGTCATTGCACATTTGTCCAAGCCTACATAGTGTATAACACCAAGAGTGAACCCTAAGGTAAACTACAGACTTTGAGGGATCTGATGCGTCAATGTAGCTTCATCAATTGTAACAAAGGTGCCACTCGGGTGAGTGGTGTTGATAATGGAGGAGGCGATGCACATGTGGGGACAGGGACATATGGGAAATCTCTGGACTTACTTCTCATTTTTGTTATAAACCTAAAATTGCTCTTAGAAAATAAAATCTTAACACACACACACACAATACAGATGACATGTCAGAACTGGCATTTTGCAAAGACTGGTGAAATAAAAGTGTCAGGACCAAATGAAAACTGGAGAGTTTTTCTCTGTTTGGGTTAAGAAGATGGAGCAAAAAAATTGTAAGCCTGGAAAAATATGCACAGGAACATAAGAAACATGATACGTGTGTTCGCTTCTCCCAGTGTTATGTAGTTCCGGGAAGCTGGACAGTTTCACACTCTCAGTTATGCCACAGATTACTCAGATTTAGTTTTTACACGTGTAGATCCAACCCAATGGCATACTTAAAATGTCTTAAATGTGTGGAAAGTTTGTGAAATAGTCAAATGGCTGGACAGTTCTCAAAAAAAAAAACACACAACAACTTTGAAAACATATTAGAATAAAGGTCACATTTGACTCATTCTACTTTATTAACAAAGATGAAACTGTACACGGAGTTTATTTTACCTCATCTGACA
>NW_017731677.1:752689-757993 GCF_001890085.2 Hipposideros armiger
TCCTTAGACTTGAGAAGCAGCAGGTTTCTAAACGCTCATCAGACATGCAATTTGTATTTGGAGTCTAGTAGAAGTTAAGGGCATCAGTCAGGAAACTGAACACTGTTTGATAATTTTCCATATGGCTCAACTATTCTCCAGTTACTCAGTAGACAGAAACTCTCAACAATTAGGGCTTTAAAAAGACTTAAGAGGAAAGTAATGTATAAGAAAATGTTTAAATGTTATTGAGATGAATGGCAGTAAAACTCATTTCATAGGAAGGGGAAATTTTTTAAAAGGGGGTACTCTTACATATTGTTTACTATAGTAGTAATAGCATACTTGTATAGCACTTTACAGTTTATAAAGCCATCAAAATTATATAGATAGCCTCTTGATCTGTTAATGATTGGAAAACAAAAGTAGTAATAATGAAAGAAGAATAACTGAAGTCACTTTTCAATTACTTTAGAAATGTGGTTCCATCCAGCTGTTTTTGGTTTTCAATATAAATTTGTTGGGGAAAGTTATTGAGCTTATCTTTCCAAATATCAAACAAATCATAATTATTTTTACTTGATTAACTTCTGTTTTCTTTATTCTCAGCTTGATGTCACATATCAAAGCAAGATACTCTATAGGAAGAACTTATCTCTATAATAATCATCCTATTTGTACTCTTCTGGGCATTTGAACCATTGTAATTATTGTAATTAACAGAAATGCAATAAATACAAACACCAGTCAGATCTATTATTGAGGCTATGATGAGTCAGTATTTAATCATGCAGGATACAGATTGGTTGAGTAAAACACAGTATGCTGACTCTTCCATGTAAAGTAGGTCTGATGTTCCTCTTTATCAAGGTCATACATTAAACAGGAGGCCAGGGGCGTGTGAGGGCACAAAGTGAGCCCCATCTGACTTCCTTCCTCAAGATTATTAAATTCATACACAAATTAAAAAGAATACACACAAGTGTTCAAAAAGTCTGGGAACAATTTACCTCCCTGCTGAGAAATCACACATGAACAGAAACTGCTTTTTTTCTACTTCAGCTGTTGGAAGATTTTCTGCTTAGAACTCTGATCATGAGAAAACCTGAGGACAAAAGCCAACTCCAAACATGATGGATGATGGAGGAAAAAGAAGGAAAGAACATAATAACACCATTTAGCTTCTGAATTAATCTGGGGCCACCTGGCTCTGGACTTCTTGATATGAGAGATCCTAAGTCCATCATCATCTAAGCCATTTTTAGTCAGCTTTTCTGAACTTGTAGTGAAAAGCATCAGTATGGATATAGTGTATCTTACAAAATAATAACTATTTTACTGAAAACCTGAGTTTATATAAACTGAGATCTATACCTGCTACATTTACTTTGTCCTATCATATATGTGATATGCATGTATGTAGTGACAAAAGATATATACACTTTTTTTTTTATTGGGGCCTTCTGGTACAAACCAGAAGACCTACTAGTCAAATTCAAAAAGAGCTGTAAGCAGTTATATACACATTTTAAGAAAGGAAAAAACTGTATTAAAATTGTAATAATATATACCGGTAACAAAAGATGAATACAAGTCATATGTGTACATTTTTTTGGCACCCCCTATATATTGCTAAAAGCTGTCATGGTCCATTTTCTTTAAAAGTGTATAATATAAAATTGCCTGCCACAATTACCTCTCAATGCTCTAGAATGGCTTTTCTCTCTGTTCTCCTCTCATTTCTGCCTCCAGTTCCTACAATGACAGAGGCAGGCATGGCTTTTAGTAGGAAAGGGATACATTTTAGGCTAAGGACTATATCAAAATGTCTTCCAAACTTGCTATTACTATATTAAGTATTAGAAGAAGAAGCAAAAAAGAGAAGGAGGAGGAGGCAAAGGGAAAAAAGGGAGAAAAAAAAGAGGAGGATAAAGCAGTAATTACCTAAGGTTTATATTATATATGCACTTTAAAATATTCCACCAGGATTTCATTGTCTGAGGTTTTACATTTTAACCATTTCACTGTCCAAGTTACTCAGTGGGATAAAATGGAGGCATAAAACTTGGCCTTGAGTTCGAGAAGCCTGCAAACGTTCCTCTTTATTATGACAAAGAAGTATTTGTTTTTTACAGCCTGTATAATGAATGTTTGTGAAGTAATGAGGCCAGCGATCAGCGTGAACCAAGTGGAATTACACTTCTTTCTAATCTAAGTTTACAAATAAAGGCAGAATGCTAATTAAGGTTGCTTATTTATGGGAAAACATTTTGAAAGCTCCAAACAGCAACAAATCAATTGAATTACTACTTTATATTTCTTCCTTTAATATTTAGCACAGAAATTTCAATAACCAAAATTAGTTTCATTATTTTGTCTTCTGCTGATGTGGACTTTGTCATAATAAATAGGTAAATGAATATCATTTGTAAATCTCAGTTATTAATTATTCTTTAAAATTGAGTATAAATTCATTTGAATGTGTGAGAAATAAAGAGAGAAAAATATGATTGTGACAAAATGTTCTCATGGGAAGATATGTTGTCATTTTTTACATCTCTACCCAATGGAATAATAACAAGGGTAAAATAAAAATTCACAAATTGTTATATCTGATTGAAACTGCAGATGACTCTCTTAGATTACATCTCTTTTGGTTATAAAGCATGATTTCAAGCTCCTTGAAATCAGGAAACATATCATATTTAAACCTTAATCCCTCACAATACTTAATCCATGCCTTGCAATGTAGGGTGAAAGTATTTATGAGTTTAATTGGATCTTCAATTAAGTAAGTATTTATGAATTTACTTATTCAATAGTTCTATAATAATTCAGATTATTCATTACCTGGCAAGAATCTTGAGACAAATAGGAGAGGATGAGGCATCAGTTAAATTGCAAAGGCAACTCTCAGACATAATTAAGATCAAACACAGAGGGTGCCAAAAAAACGTATATACATTTTAAGAAAGGAAGAAAACTGTATTAAAATTATAATAGTATATACTGATAACAAAAGATGAATACAAGTCACGGGTATACATTTTTTGGGCACCCCCATTATACATAATTTGTGACTTTTTTAGAATCCCTTCAAATGATTGCTTTGCTTAAAATATTTGGATTATAAACAATCGACTATGCAGTTTCCATCGTCTAGAATATTCTTCAAGTGTCAAGTTAAATGTTGGTTTTTCCAGAGATCTTCTCTGATCTCTCAAACTAAGTTGGATTATTTTATTAAATACTATCAATATCATATGCTTACTTTGAATAAATACAAAGCACAGTCGTACTTGGGTAATCATTCATGAAATGTGTTTTCTTCAGTAGATTGAAAGCGTTTTGAGAGCTCAGACCACAGCTTTCTTGTTTATGGCAGCACCCCCAGTGCCAAGCACAGTGCCTTATATTTTATAAGAACTCAAACACTATTTGTTGAATAACTAAATACACAATAAAAGCAAGTTTTCTTATGTAAGGCAGCAAGGAGCTACTTTCTGTGAATTGTCACATGTTTTATAAATAATGCCAATGAAAATATTTAAGTTACAAAAATTGAAGCACCAAATATGTAGATGATCTCATTTTTGTAAAAAATGTGACCAAATATAAAATGATAAAAGACTTCAAGATGTTATCTCTGTATTGTAGGATTATAATTTTCTGTTTTTCGTTTTACAAGTGCTTATACATTTATTTTGTTTTAAATTTAATCTTTGTACTTATTAGGTAAAATGTATATAATACTTTAAAAAACTAGATAGCATTCACAATTTCATGAAGAAAAAACAGCATTCCTGAGATAACTTATTTTAATTATATTTTTTACTTACATATTTCCAAACAACATGCTAGAATTGCTAATTCATTATTTTAAATTTTAGACAGTGTTATTAAATTATGACTATGTGTGGAAACAATATATGTCCTTTCAGAAAGAAAGGTACAAAATTATAAATAGGATCTACTTTTAAGACTCAAATCAGCTTTACTGCTTGGCTTTAAATATCCCATTTTATATTGATAAGAAAAATGAACTTATGGCCTGTGAACTAAGAAGACACCCATTGAAAGGAGGTGGAAAAGGCATAAATAAGTTGAACTTATCAAATTAAATTTGATTCTTTTTTCCATGGAATACATGACAGGGTTACCATATTAATACTGGGGGTGCCAAAAAAATGCATACACATGACTTGCATTCATCTTTTGTTATTGGTGTATATTATTATAATTTTAATTTTCCTTTCTTAAAACGTGTATACATTTTTCTGGCACTCTCTGTGTATGTGTGTGTGTGTATGTGTGTGTGTGTGTGTGTGTGTGTGTGTGTGTAGTTGTCAAATTGTTCTACCTCAAATCTTATTATTACCCTTCTATAATGTAAACATCCAAGTTTCTATGGAGGCCAGAGTTATTGAAAAATGCTTTAGAAAATTGAGCAAAGTTGTAAGTGTGACCAGGGTGAGAGAGAGTGATAGTGCACAAATTGCATTCACAGTTATTCAGCCATATATAAAATGGACATGAAATAAAATAATTGTTTTTATTTCTCCTTTCCCATATTAAATCATTTCTTCTATGTTTCCTATACAAGTATTAGTATTATTTCTTAAATATATATTGTCTCTCTCTTTTTTTTGCCCATTTTGTCACTTTACTTAGTACCTATCACTAATTCTTTCCCCAAGCTCTCCAACAGAACTTTAAAGAGACCTCTAAATATAATCAAATATATCAGGAAATAATGGAATAATTGTTTTCTGGATGAAGTGCTCTTAGATCTTTGCACATTCTGTTCTACTCTGATCTGGTTTCTTTCTAGGCCTACTGTCTACCTGTAATCCTGAATATTATTTTCACAATAATTTTGGAATCATTCTACTTTCCCGTTTCCCTTTTTTCTGGAGCCTGTGTCTTCTCTGTTGATTCACTTTCTCATTCCAAGTGGAAATCTTCCAAAATCTTTCAGATCTTCCATAATTTTTTCAAATTTACAGAATACATCAGAGGTACCCTTTTTGAGGTTTACCTGCCTACCTTTTCCCTTTCTTCATTACACTTGGTTGATAATTTATGTATAGAAATACAGGTTGGAAATTATCTTAGCTCAGATTTTAAAATGAAGTGTTTCATTCTAGCTTCCAATGTGTAGTAGAGAAACCTAATATCAATTTGTTTTTAGGTCCTTTACATATTTTTTGTTCTTTTTGTGGTAGTGGTGGTGGTGGTAGTGGTTGTGTGTTGTCTGAAGAAACTTTTAGGGTATTCTGTTTATTCCTGATGTTTTGCATTTACTATCATGTAAATTTATGTGGA
>NW_017731677.1:758973-894590 GCF_001890085.2 Hipposideros armiger
AGAGTGCCTGAGTGCTGAACCCATGTTGTCAGTATCTCTTGGTATTTTCTTTTAGGCTGGCCTGTTTTCCTGGAGAACAACCCTCCAGCCTCCTGTCTGAGGTGGGGTAGTGGCGGATGACATAAACATGGCTAGCAACATTTTGGTGGCTGTCAGAATAAGAGAAAGTGCGTGTATCACTGTTCATTATTTAGAGTTGCAATTCATTTGCTGATTTCCAGTACTACATTGCTTCCGTTGTTACTCATCTTTTTTCTATGGACAACCAGAGAACATTCATTCATCCTGCTATCAGGTAGAGAAGAGGCTGTTGTCTGGCTTCATTAGGAAAAGATTTGAACACTTAAGTGCTCTTTATAAAAACTTGCATCTGATTTTTTTACTTTTTGGACCCATACCTCACCCCTGATTCAGCAACTGCATAGCGTTTGTAATTCTTCAGCATTTTCATACTTCTGTACTATAAATCTCCTTGTATCTTTGTGGTTTTTCATAGATGAGATTTAGGCAATTGGTTTACAGCCCTTCCTGTTCTGTTTTTGTTTTCTTCCATCTGGTTTCTATTGCACCAAATGTTGTAGGTATCGCTCATGTACTGAATACTTCTTTTATTGTCTGTTTGTTTTCTCTGTTCCCTTCTGGAGCCCCAAATAAAGCATTTTGTTTTGTGTAGGGCTTCAAAAGAGAACAAAGAAAATATATATGTTTCACCTACAATAGATAGCTAGAATCCATGCCTTCTCTATCTTTATTCTTTCTCTATGACCATCATCTAAATCAATAGTGCTTAAAGAAGAATTCTCATCAAAATCACTTGGGGAGATTTTCCATACCCTGTGAGACCTGGACACTAAGTTTTATATAACGTAGTTATTTGTATGCAGATACTTAGTAAAACTCTGCTGATTCTGGTTATCTGTTAGCTGTTTCAGGTCATGAATAATGCAACTATGGATGTGTAAGTGGATTTACATTTTAACACATATCTCCACATGTATCATCTTGTTGGATACTCCCAACACCTGTTTTGCTTGCCTATCTAATAGTTATTATCCCTCAAACCTTCTTACTTTGTAATAGAACCTAATTTATTTCAATATGATCCAGGAAGGCGATCACTCCACAGTCCCTACAAGTGAATGATGATGGCTAACCTAAGCCAGTCATGGTCCTTCTCTCCTCCTCCAGTGAATGTGTTATCCATGGGTATGTCTTCACACTGGGTGATTGAAAGGATGGCAAATGTCTTGGAGATTTCTATAGAATAAACATTTTTTTTCCTCCCCAGTAAACACAGTTGTGTAAGATGACACAACCACTTTTGCCTCTTGTTACTGTCATATAGAACCAACAATGGGTAATGCTGTGACTGCTGTCTTGAGATCATGAAGGAAAAACCAAGGCATTTGCACAGAGGTTAACCAATAGCCTCCACAACATTACACTATAAAATCCGTGAAACCAGGAGTTACATGATATAATAAGTGTTCATAGTTATAAAGCCAAAATGACTTGGATATTCTATTACCAGAAGCCCCAAATCTCCTACTGATATACTGAACACACACATTAATACTTACAAAAACACAATACTAATCCAAAATATATTACTTCTAGTCATTTCAGTTTAAATCTGGGCCTTTTCTACTTGGTGTAAATATCCTGCACTGAAACTAAAAGCCGTCGATGTTTCTCTTATGCTTCTTAACTGCGGTTACTTGATTATTTTTTATTAACTGCAATACTAGTTTCATTTAATGTGAAGATAATGGGAAGAAGAAACAAGACATGTTTATGAAAAGTATATTTTCTGAGCTAATCAGAGATACCTCTAATACTGCTAATTTTTAAAACTGGAATATAAAACTCCCTTCGTTTCGCTGACACCTGACAACCATTAAAATGCCAGATGTCAATTGTTGTGTGTTTTTTTGTTGTAATTTTACTTAATTAGCCGTTTTCATCTTATGAGACTTTATATCATGCCCGAATGCTGAGAATGTTCTATGGCTGTGAAGAGATGTTGAATTGTTCCACTGACTCTATGAACTGTCAAGTGTTGTGGGCGGGGAACAGGAGGACAAAGACAGTGACATATCTACAGCTCTGCACTGCTTGACCCAGGGCATCACTCCCTGTGCCAGTCAAACAGTAACAATGTTTGGAGTTCTTACATGCCCTTCAGATGCAGTGGCACATTTGGAAAGTCAGGCTTTTTAATAAGATCCAAACTTATTGCTTTACACATGCTTTCACCAATAGCCTGCTGCTTTTAACATTCCGTAGTGCCGCTGTGGTTCAGAAGACTGCATTTTTGTATGACTTAGGCTGTCACTAATAATCAGCTCACTGCACTAACCCACGCCCAATAAGACACTCAGTAGGGAACGTGATGTTGTGATTTCAGCTCTGTAAAGTTTTGCTTTCCCGAAGCGTTATTATAGAATAACCTCAACCCAAGTATTCTAATGTATATTATCTTCTCACTGGAAACTATTGTCATGAGGAATTAAGATTCCTCAAAGGGGTGGAAGGGCAACCCTATAAATGATACAAATATTGGGTTGTCAGAAAAGTCATGAATGCATTTTTGCAATGAAAAACAGAGAAAAATATGTCATGACTTTTCTAACAACCCAATAGATATATCATTCACTCTTCAAAAAAAAAAAAAAAGAAAACCTTCTATAATATAACTTAACAGCCCTGCCTTCACGCTTATGGATTGCCTACACGGAGTCTGATAAGGGAGATGAGGCCCCTTCCCTTGTGAACCTGTAGTTGATGGGAATGGTATAATTCCCACTCTGTAGAACCCTCCGTCTGCCAGTGATGATAGGACACACACCAAGAGTACAGGTTTATGAGAAGAATTCCATGTGGGCTAAAAGAAATCCTGAATGGTGTAGCTGAAAGTCTACTATATCCTTAATTTCTTCTCCGCTATTTCTCACATTTATCCCTCGCTGACTCAATTGCTCATCTGTTCATTAAGGAAACATGAGTGGTTCAATTGCTAAGGGCAGGCACACTTCTAAGTACTAGGGATATAATTGTATCCAAGGTCATCCCAGGTCCACACTGAGAGCTGATAGCCTAGCAGGGTGACAGTCATTAAACAACTAATTGCAGATGTGGCATTTTGGAAGGAGGTTATTACAAGAGGATTGTACAATGTGAGACTGGGAAGCCTTCCTGTAGGAAGTGAATTAAGCAGGACCTAAAAAAAATAATAATAATAATGAAGGAAGAGACTCCCAGAGTACTTACTTTTGTACTCCACGACTGTTACTTAGCATCATTGAACATGAATATCCTGACCACAGTATAGGTCATAGAGTCAGTGATTAAGATGAATTGAATATGTCCTTCAGCTCAACCAAATTTTAGACAGGTTTCTTCTTAGTTATAGCCCGCGACCTCCCTTTTCTCAGAGCATTTCTGCACCCTTTGAAATAGGGATCTCCCTCCCAGTCACTTGCCAATTTCATGATCCAGAGATGTCTTTCTCAAAGCCCTGGAAGTCATCCCTTTGAATTAATCAAGAAAAATAGTGCTGCTATCTCCTGGTCCCTGTGGGAGGGAAGGAGCCTAACTTCTGTGTCAATTAGCAAATCCAGATGGCTTAATTAAATTGACCCCCCCTCCCCTAATTCCTTCCTTTACTCTTCCAGCTTATTCCAATGCTTACAAACCTCTGCTGCCTTTTGTTTCAGTGGAGTTGAGTTCAGTCTCTCTTCCCTATCGCAATAGTCTTGACCTATATTGCAATAGCCTTGAAAAAAGTCTTCCTTGCCTATGGACTCCATCCAGTGGAATTTTTCTTTGACATTAGCAAGCGTGGGTTACAAAGAGAGTACCATGTTCGCAATCATGAGACCAAGGTTCAAGTCATGTGAGCGCCAGGAAAACTGCTAGATAGTTCTGATCCTCAGTTACTTCAACCATAAAAGGGGCAGAAAACATTTCTACCTTATTATGTCACCAGCAGCATTAAAGGAAATGATGCTGTAAAGGCATCTTACAAATTGTTACATGCTTTGCTCATGGGAATTTGTTATCCTGCCCGCAGTGGCTCATATAGAGATGGCAGGCAGCAGGGCATAATGGTTGAACTTGTGGGCCCTGAGATCAGAGTGAGCCTTGGTAAGCTTTACAACTTCTCTTTGCCTCAGTTTCTGTAACTGTAAAATGAGGATTCTAGAACTTCCTAAGGTTGTGAGGAATAATTAGCAGATAATAACTTCTGGCAGATGATTAGCACAGGTGAAAAGATGGCTATCATTATTAGGATATGTACTATAGGTGCACAAATATAATCAGGTCCCTCCTTGACTTAAATGCCTCCGGTGGCTTCTCAGTGTTCTTGGTTTAAAACCTAAAGCTTTAATGTAAGTCGTTCTCCGAGAGCCTACGATTCAGTCCAAATGATGTTTTTTACAACTTCATTCAGGTATAACCGATCTACAGTAAACTGCACATATGTAAATCACATAATTTGATCATTTTGAAATATTTGCACACTCATGGAATCACCAAATCCTATCCTTTAATGTAGTTTGCTTTTAATAGAGTAGGACTCCGTAGCCCTCAGAGTATACTTTTGTATCACCATATACTTCCTACCTTTTTGCTTTCTCTCACCCTACTCCAGAAATTTCCACCAGAGTCCTTCTGACTTATTCTTCAGGTCAGCTCACATGTTACCTCTTCAGAGAACCGCAGACTAAACTATCTAGTCACATAGCCCCCCAAATGTTTCATTCATACAATTTCTCACAGTAGTAAACCCACATACTTAATATTACATGACTGTTTCATTCTCCCTGCCGGCTGGAGGCTACACACTAAATATTGTATTCCCAGAACAGAGCATATAATCCTTTGGCACCTAATTGAAAATATCTTTTCCTCAAGTCGAATATTTGCCTATTAACGTTGTATATGATGTTTTGGCAATGCAAAGATTTTTAATTTTTACAAAATTAAATATATCAGCCTTACCTTTGGAGATGCATTGATCTTTGTAAGGAAGGCTCTTCCAGATGTACCAATTTAGAACCTTATCCTGGAGGTTCTCTGACACCGCCTTCCAGACTACAACCTGGCCTTCCAGACTACAACATGGGGGAAATTCTCTGCCCAACTCTCCCTACTGGAGTGGCCAACTCTTCCAGTTTGCTTGGGACTGAGTGGTTTCCTGGCATAGGAGTCTTTCAGTGTTAAAATCAGGCAAACCAGTACTACTTCCTACCCAGACTACCCAAAAGGCAGGGACTCACTGCTCAGCCAGCTGTCTGCTGCTCTCAGTAGCCTCATTTCCAGGAGAGGAAGATTGGTTGGAGTTGGGAACAGAGATAAAAGATATAATCAGATCCGGCCACAATTTTCCCTGTAGTAGATGCACATACCACTTAGCCTGGCACACATTATGCACTCAAAAAATATTTGTTGAATGAACTGGTGAAAGTCATTTTCTGTTAGGTATATAAGACTGCCACAAGATCTCAGCAGGCCTTTGGGAAGTTATCATGCATCTCAGCATTGACACCACCACAGCATGTGGGACTCATAGAATGCAGGACAATGGGTACTATTTTCCCTGTTAGAATCACTCAATAGGAGTTTTACGGAGAGATTTAACTAACAGCAAAGGATCTAGTAAACAGCACTTTTGGAAATTACATATAAAAAACATTCTCCCTCTGAACAACAGTTCCCCATTTCCCCCTTTCCCCACCCCTTAGGCAACCACCACTCTAGTTCTATGAGATTGGCTATTTTATATACCTCATATAAGTGGAATCATATGAGGTCGGACAATTAAATTTGCGAAATTGTTGCAACAATGTTGCTAACCTTTTCTGATATCAGAGGGATCATTCATTAGGAATTTGTACCAACTAGACAAACAGTTAACCAAGTTTACTATTTGGAAGTGCTGAGAAGGCTGTGTGAAAAAGTTAGATGAAAATGACCTTTTCGCCAACAGTTCATGCCTCTCGCATCACGACAATGCATCAGCTCACATGACACTGTCTGTGAAGGAGTTTTTAGCCAGCAAACAAATAACTGTATTGGAACACCCTCCCTACTCACCTGATCTGGCCCCCAATGACTCCTTTCTTTTCTTCAATATAAAGGGAATATTGAAAGGAAGCATTTTGATGACATTCAGGACATCGAGCATAATATGACCACAGCTCTAATGGTCATTTCAGAAAAACAGTTCCAAAATTGCTTTGAAGAATGGACTAGGTGCTGGCCTTGGTGCATAGCTTCCCAAGGGGAGTACTTCGAAGGTGACTGTAGTGATATTCAGCAATTGAGGCATGTAGCACTTTCTCTAGGATGAGTTCATGAACTTGTCAGACCTCATGCAGTATTTGTCTTTCTGTGACTGATCTATTTTACTTAGCATAATGTCCCCAAGTCCATCTATGTTGTTCTTCAATGGGTATAAAGTTACAGTTACACAAGATGAGTAAGTTCTAGAGCTGTACCCTATGATATAATGCCTGTAGTTCACAAATACTAACGTTGTGCACTTAAAAATTTGTTAATGGGTAGATCTCATGTTAAATGTTCTTACACACACACACACACACACACACACACACACACACATATGACAAGGGCACACAAGTCATCTTGGAGGTAATGGATATGATATGTTTATTACCTTGATTGTGGTGTTGGTATCATGGGTGTATGCATCTGTCCAAATTCATGAAAATATATACATTAAACATATGCACTTTTGTATATATTAAGTATATCTCAAAAAAGTGAAAAAAGAAAAAAATATTCTCTTTGATTCCAAACTTCAATACATATCTGTTCTACTTGGTCACTACACAGGTAGAAACTTTATTATCTGCACCCAAAATCTCACCTCCTCAACTGGACAAACCCTTCCACTGATAGCCCTCACTCATGCACCTACTTACCAAGACTTAGGACTCATGCTGTCTGTTCTTTGGTTTTTTTCCAACAGTGTGCTCCATACTCACGTATTCCTGAAATCAAGTTCAGTCTCAAAACTATACTGTATTCTGAATTTTTGCCTTCCTTTCTCAATTACCCCAAGGTCAGAGTTAATGTTCAATCAGTGGACCCATGACGGATGTACAGTTGTTCATAATTAACATCAGTTTTTATTGGTCCTCTGCTGTTCTGATTGCTAAATATTTTCAATAATAACAACGTTTTTACAGCGGCTGATAATCCATAATCCCTCTGTACCCTCCTCCTGCTATCATATTGTAAAATTCAAATCCATCTGGGATAGGTAAATCACTAATATAATGCTCACAAAGATATGAGAAATTATTAAACCTTGTTCTTTCTGGCCAGAGATACATTAACAATAAGTTATTGGGATGGGAATAGGCTGAATGGAAAATAATTAGAAGGGGAAGAAAGGCCTGAAAACCAATCAT
The DNA here is from genome assembly GCF_001890085.2 of Hipposideros armiger. NCBI lineage: Eukaryota > Metazoa > Chordata > Mammalia > Chiroptera > Hipposideridae > Hipposideros > Hipposideros armiger. Next base: position 766,416 of record NW_017731677.1, read on the forward strand.
GATCTTTGTATTTCTCATGTCTTGTGATATGTCTAACAAATCATAAGCACGCAAGTACTTGAATGAATATATGAATCATTAAATAAATGAGACTGGCTCAAGATAACCTTTGTCTCATTCATATTTGTGTCTAGAGATATCCCAGGGATAATATCTAATAGTTCTGTGGCTTCAGAGAAAGCCTCTCCATAGAAACTTTTTGGGTTCTAATTGTAATTCATATATTAACTACTGTTATTACATTTCCTCCTACTTTATATCTTGTGAGAAATTTCCAAGCGCTTCTGTTTACCTGATCCTTTCTCACAATGATTTACTATTTGGTTATTTTGACCTTATTATTTAAAATGTTTTCTCTCTTCCCCTTTCTCTTCCCTTTCCTTCCTGAACAACTAAGTCTTAAAACCACTAGGTAAGAGCACAAGGGAAGGTGAGATGGAGCCACAGGAGCTCAGAGTAGGATGTCAGAGGTCAAGTGGGGTGGATAACAATAGGCGATTCATTATGTACTAGTGGAGGGAGCAAATAAGTCAGTGAATTACAGATAATGGAAGCCAACTTTCTCACTGTTGAAGAATGTTACCAATACAGAAAGGGGAAGAATTAGAATGCACCAATAGAAATCACTGGACATGTGGTGATGGGTTTAAATGGGAAATATCAGTGTGAAGTTGAGAGAGAGAGAGAGAGGGGGGGGGAAGAGGGAGGAGGAAGAAGAAGGGAGGGAGGGGGAGGGAGGAGGAGGGGAAAGGGGAAGAAAATGGGGAAGGAGAAGGGAGAGGAGAGGAGGGGAGAGCCATAGGTGAGTCTATATGTATGTACATAGAGACCCTGGCCCTGTACACTGACAGGGCCTGGGAACAGTGATAGCTCAATATCAATAAGCATATCTAGCACCAGATATTGTTTTCTAAATATTATGGTCTACTTAAAAGGAACCAAGTCTCCTTGTAGAAATGGCTGATACCAGACCTAGGATAAAAAAATATATAAAATGGTCCTGAAACATCTTACTGTACCAGAAAGTAAGGTTCTCAAATATTATTGTGGACATGCCTAGAAACACAAGAACCAGAATGAAGGGGCTCCTACTAGATGAACTAAGACATTTGACATCAAAATTAGTCATTGTAACCCATTGAATAAAATAGGAATCCATGACTCCATACAGACATAATATTTGAATATAATGAATTTTGGGTGGGAAACAGGATGCTAACATAATCTCAACATATCTCCCACAAAATAGCTATTACTTTCAAAGGAAAACTGAGTAGCTTTATAATAGATGAGATTAGCACACTCTATCTTAGATTAGTAATCAAATTTAACATTACCAATAATCAGACAAACTTAAATTGTGTGACACGTGATAGGATCTAAAGAAACAAAAGAACACTGCATCACTTTAGTGCTATTTATGCCGAAGATGTATAGTGTGGATATAATTGTGAAACGACACTGGACAAACCAAACTGAGGGGCATTCAACAAAATGGCCTCTACTCTTCAAAAGTTCCAACGATATAAAAGTCAAGAAAAGGCTGAAAACCTGAGACTGAAGAAGACAAAAGGAATACGGCAGCTAAATGCAAACTGTGATGCTGAACTGGATCTTTCTGCTATAAAGAACATTGTTGTGAAAACCGGCAAAACTTGAATGAGTTCTAAGGATTATTTGGCAACAGTGTATCAATGTTAATCATCTGACTTTGATGTTTGTATCAGACATTTGGAAGAATGCCCTTATTTATAGGAAATGAGCACTAAATATTCCAGCGTGATAAAGTAATATGGCAACTTATACTCAAATTGTTCCAAAAAGAAAACAGCCTTCCTTGTACTCTACATGCATTTCTGAAAGCTTATTTTTTTTGAACTTAAGAAAACTAATTTTTAAGAGAAACATTTGCAAACACTCCTTTTTCTTATCTCTCCTGAATTGACAGGTGTTCCCCAGACTGTCTTCCTTTATCTCTCCCTCTGCACTCCCAATGGCACTCACAAGACATTTAGGTGTGGACAACTTTTAAATAACATTTGAGGTAAACAGCACTGGCAAGGGGGGCAATTTCATGGCCGCACAATATAAGACATAATCAAAGGTTGGCTCACATAGACAATCTGTTCTTAGAAAAATTTCCTCAGCCAAATAATATTGGCAGATTTTTCTTCTGCATTCTGCTAGCCTCCGATGAATACCCTGAACCACAAGGTTCTCCTTTGCACCAACTTGTTCTCTGGCTGCTGTCATGCTTCCAATGAGTGGGTGTTTTTACACAGATCTCCATACCAGTGCCAAACGCCAAACACTCCATGGATACCCCTGTGTTCCGTCATTGTAACCAAATAGCCCCGCTAAGAAGTATACCTAAATATTCCTATTCCATGAAAGAACTCTGGAGTCAGCACCCAGAACAACAGCACTTTCTGTCCAGCTCTCCGCTTAATATTCACTCTAAAACATAGTGCCATGTAATAACACCGTAAGAACTTGATAAAATATCCTCAACTTAAAATTAAGACAGATTCTCATCACAAGAAAAACCTTTTTTGTAACTATGTATGGTGATGGATGTTAACTAGACTTACTGTGTTGATCATTTTGCAATATATACAAATATTGAATCATGTTGCATACCTGAAATGAATATAATGTTATATGTCAATTTTATCTCAAAATATTTTAATTAGATTAAAATACTAAACTTGGAGTATTTTACCAATGTAACTTTTAGAAATATTTTAAATAGACACAAACAGAGCCTGGATAAAACAGATGTTTCCCCCACCTCCCAGTTTTATCGAGATATCGTTGACAAATAACATTGTGTAAATTTAAGGTGTACAACGTGATCATTTGCTACATGTATGTATGTATTATGAAACATTTACCACAATAAGGTTAGTTAACACATCCTTTACCTGACGTAATTACCATTTTGTTGGTGTCATCATGGTTAGAACATTAAAGCTTCACTCTCATAGCAACTTTCAAGTACAGTAAAACCTTGGATTGCGAGTAACTTGGTTTGTGAATGTTCCACAAGAAAAGCAAACATTTCTAATACATTTTAACGTGGTAAACAAGTGATGTCTTGCAATACAAGTAGTTTCTTTCCGGAATGAATTGTGCTCGCAAACCAAGGCATTACTGTATATAGTACAGTATTGTTAACAATAGTCACCATGCTGTACAATAGACCCCCAGAACTTTTTTTAGGAATAAATGCTTTTTTGTCTGACCACAGGATAGAAGGCTTAGTTATCTGAATCAATCCACTTGTTTGGTGGATTTGTGATTTTGCCTATAAATTGAATAAGCAAGGTGAGATCACTAAAAATAGTCAATCAGATTTTTCTAAGATTTACCCACAGATCATTTGGTATGTGAATTAATTCATCTCTGGGGTTGCTCGTTGCGTAACTTTGACCCTTTTAGTTAATGAAATGTAAACACGCATACTATCTAATTAATGACGGCCTTTGTCTTGTGAATACAGATATTTCTCTAAATCTTAGATGGATGTTTCTATAGGCAAGCATTCAGGATATTCAAAGTTTTAGGCAGTATTTTCTTTTCTTATTTCTAGTGTTAGTACATGAAATATTTTAGCCACTGTGCATGTGGCATTAAATTTGTTAGAATAACAGTCGCCTAACTTTTGTTTAAGTTAATTCATAAGAATTTTAAAAGCACAGCCTGAGTCCCTTGGCAGCATGAAGACATAGCATGTTTATATTCAGCTTGGAATAATTACGGACTGAAAAATTTAATGTGGTTCTGACTTTGTCAATGATATATCACCAGAGTCTCTTAAAAGTTGCAATAACGCAGGGCCTGTGAAAAGCAAAAGGGCATAAGTGCTTTAACTTACAACGATAATGAGTACAACAGTTTGCTGAAGTAGCTGTAAATCAAATGTACTATAGCTATAAAAACAAACAAGAAAACCCATAAGGCATTTGGATGGGATCCTATACTGATGTTTCCTTACAGAAACTGTGCATACAAATAAGAAGGAGGCATCCATGTTGTCTTTAGGGAACGGTCTGATTCTGAGCAGAAAATGTGACGATGTAGAGTTGTTTTTGGAAAACCACTCCAGTTTAGCTTCATCGGGCAGGAGCCAAAGCAGGACAATTACATCTGGGACACAACCAAAATCGGTTCAAAGTAATAAGAAACCTGAAAGCACAGAGAACAAATGACATTCCAGGCTACAGAAGTAAGGAAATGTATTTTCCAATTTCATGTTTATTATCTTTGACTGGCTAAAGATTTTTCTTTAACCTAAAAAGAAAAAAAAAATGTGGATATAACCTTAGGTTCAAGTTACATAATAGGCAAGCTGTTGTTTAGCAATAGCTTGGGCTGTATTGTGGGGAGAGATGAAATGAGGGAGATGATCCTGTGTTTTCAAGCCTTAGTTCATAGCTTTCACACACAGCATGTTGTTGAAATAGAAACATAGTTTTAAGTCTACTTACTGACTTTTCCTTAGGGAGGATACATAATTGAGAGCCCAAAAAATCAATCCATCATGAAAAAAAAAAAAAGAGTAAAAAATTAGATTTCAGTAAAATTAAATCACTTAGACTTCTTTTTGGTATTATACTGCCTTCGAGTGAAATGAGATGCTTTCTTGTTTGTGTTGAAAGGATGTTAATTATAATTGATGAGAAATTAAGCTCAACATGTTGCCATTCACACCATGTTTTGAAAGTAATAAAAACTGTTTGGTTATAGAGCAAAGATACACATTTAAGAAATAATTTAATCAGAAAACGAACATGCATTTTCATGCAATTACACTGAACAAAAATTAATCTCCAGTTTCTATCTGTGAGGTCTTTAGTACCCAGGTGGGTTAAACCTCAAGGAGAATGACCCGAGAAAGCCTGAGACACTAGCTTAAACAGGATAGAGCACTGGAATTTTCTCACTATAGCTGAAAAGACATGGCAGGTATTAATCAAGATTAACTGGCAGGATGAGGTCCTACTTGATGACCCTGGAGAAGTCATCCATATAGGGTTACGGGCTAATTTTAAGGTATCTTCAGAAACCATGTATGTCTTTTGCTATCTTCTTAGATGACAGCTGTCATCTAAGTTATTTCATCCAATAATCATTTATTGAATGCCAACGATGTAGCAGGCATTGTAAAAAAATAGCAGGGAACATCAGGAACCAAGATATAAAGGACCTCGGCCTCTAAGAGTTTATAGTTTGGGGTGGATTTCCAATCCAAGGAAATACCATAGTATGAGACATACAATAAGAGACTAAAAGATGGATAATTTACCTAGTCTTAGGAACGGAAGGGGTCTGGTCAATAATCCTGTTAATAGTTCTTTAAACTATTCATTTTGCCAACCTCTAGGTAAATTTTACTATTCTCTATAATGATGTGTGTATCAGTTAGCATTTGCTGTGTAACATACCACCTCAAAATTTAGGCATTTGAAACAACATCCATTTATTAATATTTGCTCCCAATCCTGTGAGTCAGCCAGGTGGTTCCTCTTGTCTTAAACATCCTCGCTCAGCTCTGCTATCAGCAGTCAGCTTGTCTGGGTCTAGACATTCTGGGGTCACCTTGTTTACGTGCTGGACTTTCAGCTAGGTTTCCTGGAGTGTAGAATGACTAGCCTCTCATATTCTGATAGGCTATTTGGGCTTGTTTATATGGTGGGCTAAGGATTCTCAATAGCAAGACAGAGCAAGGCCAAATTTGCAAGAACTACTTAAGTCTCTGCTTATATCAGATTTGCTAAGGCCCCATTGAACAAAGCAAGCCATACAATCAAGCCCAGATTTGAAAGAGATGGAATTGACTCCTTCAGTTGATGGGTGGACTTGTAATGCTCTATTAAACTTTAGTGAAACAGGGGATAACTTTGCTGTCAGGACCCTGTTTTGTTGATAAAAGTTTTCAACTCTCCAATAATTTAAGGATGAAGTTGAAACTATTAACATTGATCTCAAAATAATGTACCACTTCCCCCTGATATTGTGTTTTCAACTAAGAAGACCAAGATAATCAGTTTAATAGATTAAGTGGCTTACAAAAGTAGAGAATGAAAACTGGCCTAACATGGGAGTCAGCCAGATAGTGACAGGTAGGGAATCAATAATCATTGAGACACTTTCGATAACCATTCTTAGTGAATGTTCCATTTATTTTCTTTGCAAAACCTTTGCATCACTCATTTATGACATCTGCTGAGAATCTAGGACAGAGCAGATACTATCTACTCACCAAAGCAGATGCAGAGGTGTAAGCAAAACAAAAGGTCAGGGAATAACCCTCTACAAAGAGGTATGAACTTTCCCCCATGTGGATATCAATTTCCCTATTTTTATTGCAAATCTGCATAAAGATATTAATGAGATGCCAGAAAATCTGGTTGAAAGGGATACATTAGCCAATTATCTCCATGTTTTGTATATTAAACACCAAGCATATGGGTGTTTGGAAACATTTGAATCCTTGGAAAACTGCTTTGCTTTATTTCCCATGAGCACAGTGGGCATTGAGTAGGTACAGCCTTTTATCTACTTTTCTTTATTTTGATAAAGATATCTTCTTTCTCTCCACTTGAGTCAAGAATCCTGAACTGGAAAGCAAGGAGTGAGTCAATGCACCTGTGACCTACACGCCTAATCCAGGGTCTTCCATGTAATTAGCTATGTGACTTCTCTAAGCTTTTATTGCCTGATTTATAACATGAAGACATTAATACCCACACTTGCTACTCTGTAGAGTAATGAGGATACAATCAAATAATATGCATAAAAGTGTTTTATAACTGGGAAAACAATAAGGGGGGATTGCATCATTGTAGTATTATGGCATTATATCTAAGTGCCTCCCATCCCCACCCCGTGAAATTTCTCATTCATTACCTAGACAGAACCTTCCAATGACCGGCGATGTAACCTTTAGCACAGCAGTCACCTCTCTAGCTCTTTTTTCTTATCATGTAAATGAGGGAGCTTCATTAGATGATAGGAAGGGCCTTTCTATGACTTACATGTCTGCAATAAGACAATATAAGTTTTTAAAAATCTATTATGGGATGTTATTTGAAAAAAGTTAGCATCTTTTTTTATGCCTCCTCTCTTTAAATGATGGTCACTTGCAAGACTGGATTAAAAGATTAGATTTATAGATTAATTATATTTAATCTTTCATTAATTTTATATCAAACAACCAGATTAGACATTATATTAAAAACAAGCTCCTTTATTATGTAGCTCCTGGCTATGTATAGGTTTTAAAAAATGATCCCAAATTAGTTGATAACTTCTCCCATTGAGAGATGGCGTTTATATCCACTTCCCTTGAAGGTGAATGATTTCTTCAACCAATAGAATATGGAAGTGGTGCTACCCAACCTCAAAGGCTGGGTCATCAAAGGCCACGCTACTTCTGCTTAGATCTTTTGCAATGCTTACTCTCTGGATATTTCCTTTCGGGACCCTCCTCAGGAATCAGCTTCCATGCTATGGAAGGCCCAAGCTCCATGGAGGATGCTTGCATATGCTTTGGTCAGCAGTCCCAACGGAGTCCAAGCCTTCCCAGCCTAGGTGCCAGGAATGAGAGTAAAGACACCTTCAGATGAGTTCAACATGAAGTCTCAAACATGGTGGAGCATAAACAAGCCACCTCTGCCATCCTCTGGGCAAAGCCTAGACCCACCAAATCCATGAGCAAAACAAAATGGTTTTTGCCACTAGTATTGGAGGGTTCTTTGTTATGTAGCCATGGATAAATAGATCTGCCTCGCTTTCTAGCTTTCTCCCTCTTCTGTCATGCTCTAGATATCCCGGCTTCCTACAGTGCTATGTCTATGAAAGGATTTTTCTCTCTGAGGGGTTTGTACTTGCTGTGTGCTCTGTCCAGCACCCTTTTTTTTTTCCTGTCTATCCCATCTATTCCTTATTATCTTTGATGGTTCAGCTACATGGCCACTCCTAAGAGAAATTTCTCCCTAACCACCTTGCCCAAAAGTAACCTCCCTACACACCATCGCCTAAAATTATCTTATCTATCTGTCTGTGTATTTAGTATTCATCTTACTCCATAATATTCACCACATGAGCAGAAACTTTTTTCCATCATGTTCACAGGTACATACATAGCACAGCACCCAAAACACACATAGTGGATAATGAATGTAATGTGTACAAGAAATACCTTTGATCAAGGTTTAAAATACCGGGGTGCCAAAAAAATGTACACAAGTGGACATTTTGATCAATGTTGCACAAGATTAGTTCACCATAATCAAAAGTGTCTGGATGCTGATGGTAACCACTTGGAGCACCTCTTGTAATTGCAGACGTCAAACAGGACTTGTAGTCATCTTTTGTTATCAGTATATATCGAGTATTAAAATTTTAATAGATTTTTTCCTTTCTTAAAATGTGTATACATTTTTTTGACACCCTCTCTATATATTCCTACACCCAACACTGAAAACTAATTTCAAAAGTCTGTAATGGGACCTGTAACTGAATTTTTAACATGCAACCCAGGTTGTTTCAAAGCAAGTATACTATGAATATTGTTTTAATGCTAATACTTTCTTTATACACATGACCATTTCCTCATAAAAAATAGTATAAGGCAATATATTATAATCTAGAAAATACTATATGATTGATTTTTATTAGAAGTAGTAATAGTTATGATATTCAATTAGGATAAATTGCCATTGGAAAATATAACAATAAGTTAATTTCACTGGGCCTCTCCTTAGTTCACTATCCATTTGTCCATGTTTTTACATTCATTTTTTTTTGCACAGTTATAATTGATGGTATGAACAATAAACTAAGACTCCTCCCTTTATCTCAATAATCCTCTTTCTCTTTCTACCAAAATCCAGTTGTTTCTTATAAATACCTCTCAAATAGAGCACAGTCTGCCTAGCCTTGATGGTATTCGGCCATATTTGGTCCACATATATATGTTGGAGCAGATAGTACAGAAAGTTCCCACATGTCCCCTCTCCCCACTTGCAGTTTCTCCTACTAATAACATCTTCATTTAGTGTGGCACATTTGTTACAATTAATTAACTAACCCTGATACATTATTATTACCTGAAGTCCATAGTTGACTTGAAGGCTGTCCCTTTGTGTTGTACATTCTATGGGTCTTGACGAATGCAGAATGTCATGTATCCACCATGACAGCATTATAAAAAAAAGTTTCACTGCCCTAAAATATATCTTGTGATCCATCTATTCATCCCTCCCTCTCCCCTAACACGTCAGGAAGTTGATTGTGAATTCTTTCAACTTTTTAAATTTCTTTAATCTAAAAAAGCAAAAGGAAAAATGTTTTGATGAAGCAGGTTGTTACTTTTTTGGGAGTCAGCTTGATTTGACAGGGTGATTAGGCAGCATGAGAAAGGTTGCTAAATGCGCTGAGCCCCCAGAATGTGATTTTTGCTACTTTTGTTTTTCTACTTAGACTTTTTTGTTTTTGTTTTGATAGACTTTTAATTTGGTTGTTTGGAGGAATGAACATTGTTTTGTTCTGGAGGGAAGTTCTTGATGGTATTTCTTTACAAAACATTGACTTGGATATTAAAATTTAGTGCTTATAAGAGGTTTTTTTTTAAAATAAGGAGCACAGCAGTTAAAATTACAAAAGCAAAACACAAACCAAAAACAAAACAAAATCAAACTTAATCCCTGGCAACTACTGATTTTTTCTTTTTACTGTATTTATAGTTTTATATTTTCCAGAATGTCATATAGTTAGAATTACACAGTGTGTAGTCTTTTTATATTGGTTTCTTTCACTTAGCACTATACAGTTAATATTCCTCCATGTCTATTTTTGCGGCTTACTAGCTCATTTCTTTTTATTTCTGAATAATGTCCCTTAGCATGGATGTCTATGCTATAGTTTGTCTATCCATTCATTGACCTATTGAGAAACATTTTGGTTGCTTCTAATTTGGGGAGACTATGAATAAAGCTGCTATAAACATTTGTGGGCAGATTTTTGTGTGGCATATTTTCCTGTTATAAGTTATCATGATCACTTTCTAACAAGTGTCCCTGTGTCCAGTGGTTAAACCAATACAATCATTCACTCCACCACCAAGGTGATGGTTCTGAAATGTAAACTGTCACCATTCCACCAAAAGCCTTCAGAATGTAGTTAGTGAAGTTTCAATCTGCACCATGATAGGAATGGATTTTTATCACCAAATCCCAGAAGACGTGACTCCACGTACACCACATCACTCTGCCACGAGGATCCTCTACCCTCCAGACTTAGTAAAACACCTGCCTTTCAAGATGCAACTCCTGTTCCTTTGATGTCCACTGATCTCTGGGCCCAGCGTACCTTCCCTATCTTGTCAGCCTCTTGATTTTCTCTTCAAACATCTTTCTGTCTCTGATGACTTTGTCATTCCCAGAATAGACTCTTGCCTCTATATCCCCATAGCACCTGTAGCACATGCCCGTGATGGAGTCCACCCCAATACAGGGCAGTGGTTTGCTTTGTTTGTCTCTCTCCCACTCAGTGGGTTGTGGCAGCATAGGGCATGTATTATGGAAGTCTACTTAGGTTGGAAAGAGAATCATGGGATTTTCCACGGGGCACCAGATGTATCAGCAGACCAGGCTCTGAGTACCAGCTTTGCCACTTTCTAGCTTGTTACGGGAGCTCTTGGAAGTCAACAATGCTCCAGAAATAACCTTCTATTTGAAACTTAACAGCATTATTCTCTGCTTCATAGTTACTGCAGATATTATATAGCATCTGCAGATTTTATAAATTGTACAGTGTTAAACTTATGAAATACTTCCAATGGTTTTTAAAGAATAAAACCTTGAAGTTATTATCCACAGTGTAAACCCTCAAAACAACAACGAACAAACAAACAAACAAAAAACTATGGATAGATCATAAGCATGAACTCTCTATAGCTAGAACACATCTTAGAGGTAATTTTATCCAACCCTTTAATTTTACAGATGAGGAAACTGATCATAATAAGTCAGATGGGCTGCCGAAAGTCACACAGCACTAATGCAGTCAGATTAGAAGAATTCAGCACGGTCGAAGAGTTACAATTAAGGAAGATTTGTTAGACTAAAATGGGATAAATCTGGAAAATAATTAGATTTTTCAACGTTTTTAAATTCTCTAGCCTCTTCACAAATTTAAAAACAAATTTACTTTTCACAGAAGACTCAATCCCAAGAAGAAATTCAATTTCATGTTTTCATTAACCTGACTGTGGACATGCTTAAACTTCTATTGGAGTCCTTCCTGATAAAGTCCAACCCTTTAAATTTAAAAAAACCCACCTACCCCATCTATCCCTACTCATCTAGTTTTATCATTTTAAATGAAGAAGCTCACCCATATTGCAAAATAAATATCCCACGGAGGAAAGAACTTTCAGATGCAGAGGGGTCAAAATAGAAAGGCAGGGGGCAAAAAGCAGACAGTAAATGAAGTCTTGAAGAATTATTTTATTAATGTAGAGAAGGCAAAAACAACTGCTATTTAAAAGTGACTGTGGCTACTTCTGTCGGTTAGGAATATAATATACATTTTCTGTAGTGCAGATAGCACAATGTTCAGGATTGATGATGTATGGTGGGTTAAGTTTCCCAAATGATTTAGGAGGATTGAAAAGAGTAGGTAGGAACAGGAAGAGAGAAGTACAAAGGGAGAGAGAAACTCAGCAACACGCAGGAGGCCATGACACTTTATCGCTAGAGTGGGTTCAGGGTGAGGTTCACGCTGAGTCAGAGAACAAAAGATCCACAAGAGGAGAGAATTGAGAGAGAGCAAGAATTTAGCAGAAGCAACAAACAAAAACATCAGAACATCAGTTACTGAGGCGAGTCCTCCATTTGTCCCTGGAGCTATTTGGAGTAATGTCAAGGTTCTACCATAGGTGATACACAGGTTCAAACCACTTCTACTTCATCTTAAAAGACAAGGTGACTCTAGTACTTGGAGGCTATCAAGGCACTGTGCCTTCAGGGTCGACCTGCTCGATACTTTAATTCACAGGCACGGTTCACGTGATTACTTTTGTACTAAACAGTAAGAGACATACTTGAAAACACGAGTGGGTGTCCATCTGTCTGAACCCGGCCAAGTGTGCATGACTCAGGAATTTTCTTTCAACCTCAAGAGGTCAGACACTAGGACGGTAGCATGGTTGAGTAAGAACACAAGTGGAGAAGAGGCTGAAGAGCTCGGGTGAAGACCCACCGCGTTCATTAACCAGTGTGACCTGGGACAAGCCATACTCTTTCTCTGGCACTCACTGTCCTCATCTTTAAATAGAGGAAGTGGGACCAGACCCATGGTTTTCCAACCTTTTTTAAGTGGCACGTGCTGTATTATATGCTTACTAGATGTTATCTTTTATGGAAATAACAAATAGGCAAAATTTAGATGGTAAGATTAAGATAGGGACATTATTATTATTATTATTTTTTATTTTTTTTTGGTTTTGGTTTTGACAACCAAAACAGTGATGGTAGTTAATATTGCAGGCAGGAGGAAGAAAGTTCAAGTTTTAAATTCTGACAGAGTTTAGGGAAAAGTAAGAAAATGATTCTGTATGTAAGTTCGATTTTTATTTGTTTAAAAAATGCAATTTGAAGGGAAAGAACCAGCTTCTGTGTCTCCTAACAATGGGACACGGTGCTTTTGGCTCAAAAATGCTGCCGTCAGTCATAATCTTGTAATGCCAGTTTATTTTCCATCCCCTCCTGTTTTTCATTGCACACCTCATTTTCAATTTGAAGTACTGATTCAAAAGCCACATAACCTTATTGCACACTCACCAACTGTTAATGAAAGCAATTTAAATGAATCTCTTTTTGATGTGGGGAGCACTGGTGAGGCTAGAGACGTTAGCACCCCTGTAGGTTGTAGTGCAACAGGTTTCCACAAAGGTTTGAGCTGGGTCATCACTCATTAAGAAGTAATTCTTCTCTTCAGCTAAAATGTAGTGAAATCTAAGGCAACATCATGCACAGCCTTTTTGAACAGAAGAAATCTCTTCACTCAACAAGCCCGCTTGTAATTTTTTAAATTCATAATTTTATCCCAACTCAGAAATCTATGTTGTCTATTTTGCATAGAAGCAGAATAATGCAAGTATGGTGTACTTGGCTTCCAAAACCCCAGATTCTAATTCTGAATGGATGTGTGACCTTGGACACATTATGGAAACTTCGTAAAAAAATTATCAGGTTTCTTCCTTGTAAAACTTGCACTGTGTGATTCCTACACAATAAGACGGTTGTGTGGATCAAACAGATAGTTCACAAGTATTCATCCTCCCTCTTGCATGAACTAAGCACTGCTCTAGGCTTCAGGGACACAGCTGGGACAAACCAGATGTGATAGCCTCCTTTCCAGAACTCACATTTTTGTGGGTAGATGCATTCAGTAACAATCACAATACATCCACGGGAGACGAGTTCTGCAAAGGAAATAGATTAAGGGGCATAGAGAGTAATGGAGGTTGTTTATCAAGGGTGGTTGGGAACAGCCTCTGCAGTAAGGGGAGTATTTGAGCTGTAAGGTCTAATTTTGTTACAAATAACAGAAACCTGTTAAAACTAGTTCAAGCCCCATTGCAGCCCCCAAGAAACGTATTGACTGTGCTTGAAAAGACCAGAGGTGTCTCTCTCTCAGAACCATTATATTCAGCAGTTCAAACCATGTCACCCGATGCTCCCACTCTCCCCACTTCTAAGCTTCCCTTTCTTCTGCTTTGCACTCACTCTCCAGCAAGCTTTCTTATTTTTTATTTTTTCAAATCCTGGAAAATATGTTCCCCTAGCCTTTCAAGGCTTACGAGTCCTTAGACCATAACTCAGAAGTAACTTATTTTTTTCCCCCAGGAGTTCCAGAAAAATCTTGAGGGGTTTTTTTTTTTTTTTTGCCTGCCCTGGCTTGAATTATGCATCCATTCCTGAATTAATCACCATGGCCACTAAGAACATTAATGATGATTTGTAATTATAATATTTATTTTTAAAGCAATTGTAAGAGATGTGATTCTTTAATATTCCGTCCCTCTTGCTCTGTTTGTTCATGGTGGCTCTCCTTTCTCATGTTGTTTTTCCGAAATTATATGATGACGCTGAACTTCTCTGATCATATTTATAAATGCGGTCCCAGGTTGATTATTATAGGTATGTTTTGCCTTGGCAGTCGCAAAGCTGGTTTCTGGAACAGGCCTCCTTAAATAAAGAGTACAAACTGTAAACTCTTTCTAAGTGACCCAGATGTATTTGGGCAGGTAGCTTTCCTTTTAAGCTGTATTGGTGCAAAGTAGTTGGGCAACATGGGGTTCATTCTTATTGTGAGTTTAGGGGCATCCTGTTTTCCGGAGGAGGATGCTTGAAGGTATTTAACTTGTCAGCAGAGGGAACTTTGTCATTTGTGGAATTCTGGCATTTTGGTATTTGTTTTTGTTTTCCTTGACTCTTTAAACCCCTTTGTTTACTCTTTAAATTCCTCCCTGGACCCCTCCCCAAGAGGTATTTACTTGTTTAGGAAGCTGTCATTGAAGAGGTAGACCTCACAATCTGTGCGCTCAGGGAGAGAGGTAAGGTGGGGACACTGGCTACTCAGCAGGTGGTCCTGGAACTGTGGAAGTCAAGCTGTTTGGTCTCCTTTGATGCCTCAGGTGGGTCACTAATAGCTTTCAGAAAAAGTAAGTGGATTGGAGGGAGAAGTAGATTGGTTTGTTTTTAAAGCTGGACATTGCCTATATACACTGGTCCATGATAAGGGCTCTGCCAATGCTCAGGAGCTAATTTTTAATGTCTGGCCACTGCCTGGGCTGCTTTTTTAAGACTGCATGCTCCCTGGAGGCCTGTAAACACTTAATTAACTCATCACTGGAGACCTTGATACTTATTCCACAGTATAAGGAGTGTGCAGGGGTCCGGGCAAAAACCAGTCAGGTATTCTGACTGGTTTGCCTACTCTGCCTGTGCCTTAGAGAGCACAGGGCCAATTCCTAAGACCAGAGTAGAAGAAAGAGATGAACCCTTTTGGAAATTCCTCTGGCCTATTAGGAGATCTCAAGAGGACACTCATGTCCTTACTATTTTGCATTCTACCTCAGTTCTTCCAACTTCTCTTTGCTTCCTTTATTTTTTAACTTCTCATCTAATCCCTTAGATTTTTCAAAACTCCACGGCCCAAATAGTCCCCTGAATATCATAATTATCAATGTTTTTACCCTCACCCAGTTCTGCTGTTCTAGATGGAGGAGGGCGTTCATTGCACAGGAGTATAGTGAATGCTTTTCCTTACTTGTGAACTGACACAACCACACACACACACACACACACACGCACACGCACACAGCCACGCACACGCGTGCGCGCGCACACACACGCACGCACACCCACGCACACACACCCACACACACGCACACACGCACGTATGCAGGAAGGAATGAGCTCATTCCCTAAGGACCGTGGAGAAGAACTTGCACACAGGTCTGCGACCAATTTCTCTGAAAGTTTCTAAAACCAAGCATCTTGCCAAAAAAAAAGAGATAAATTTCCTTCAGAAAATTCACTAGATGCCATTGAGTCCTGATTTTAGTGTCACAATGTAGAGGTGAGTCAGCCTTGCTTGAAATGCCTGCTGTATCTTACATGTCACCATACTACATAGCACAGTTAGCCTTGGTCACTGCCTCACCTGTCAGCTCATCTGGTGTTTTATTGTCATCTATACCTTCCATTACTATATTCTAAACTTCTCCTCCTCAGACCCAATCTCTTACTATTCTGCTTCACGTTAATACAACCAGCGATATCTGGAACCCTCAAATTACGGAAAACAAAGCCTATCAAAAGGAATCTATTCCCAGAATACTAGCTAATTTACATTGCCTCATCTGAAACTTGGTTCTCCACAAAAGTTGTCACTGATGCTGAAACCCTCTCAAGCCAAAGCTGCCTTTTCTAATTCAACATAAAGCCTCATCTTAGTGGCTGTTTCATTAGCTGTTGTCTATCAGGTTCTATAATTATCAAATAGGTTAGGTTAGTTGAAAACGTTCAGATATTCCATATCCCTATTGATGTTTTGGTCTATTTGTCTTATTGTTTACTGGGCAAAATGTTAACATATCCCACTATGTATTTATTTCTCCCTTTAGTCCTGCCAGTTTGTACTTAAGTATATTGAAGCTATGTTATTAAGCCCATATATATATTTGAAATTATTTTCTCTTCCTGATGGACTCTCTTAGCATTATGAAATGCTTATGTTTACTTCTGGAAATACTTCTTGCTTAAAATATACTTTCTCTGGTATTGAGATGCTCTAGTTTTTCATGGTTAGTGTTTTCATGATAACATGTTTCTATCTTTTTAATCTATCTGTGATGTTAAAATATATGTAATGACTGTCTTTTTTAAAAAATGTATTAAATTTATTGTGGTGACATGGCTAGTAAAATTATGTAGATTTCACGTACTATAGCTCTATAATACATCACCTATATATTGCATTGTGTGTTCACTACCCAGAGAGAGTTACACAATGACTGTCTTCTGTAGCTAGGTCTTGCTTTGTTACCCAGCCTGATAATCTCTGCCTTTTAACTATAGTGTTTATCTATTTACATTTAATATAAATAGTATTGTGGTTGACTATTAGACTACTGTCTTGCTAATTGTTTTCTGTTTGAACTATCTGTTTTTGTTCCATTTTTCCTCCTTTCCTGCTTTCTTTTTGATTAAGTATGCATTTGTTTAGTGTTCCATTTTATCTCAATTGACATTTTTGTTAGTGTTTTTTCTAGCAATGACAACATATTACTTTAACTTATTGCTGTCTACCACAGATCATTATACCACTGTACATATAATTTGTGAATATTACATTATAATTCCATTTAATATTCCCACAACATTTTTGTGCTATTTTTGAAATGCATTTACCTTGTACGTGCATTTTAAATCCAACAGTACATTAATATTTTCACTTTAAATATCTCTTTAATAAATTAACAAGCAAAAAAGAAAAAAAACAAAAACATGTCATTTATATTCAACCACATATTCACCAGTTCTGAACCTCTTCATTTTTGTCAGCAAATCGTGTTTTTCCAACTCAAGGACTCCCTGTAACATTTCTTATATTACAGGTATGCCAATGAATTCTCATAGCTTTCATGAAAATGGCTTTATTTCACTTTTATTTTTTAAAGGATAGCAAAATTATGTAGAATTCTTGTTTAAGAATACTATTTTTTTCTTTTAACATTAAAAAAAAAGAACCATTGACATATGGCTTGCATTGTGATGACCAGTGGCCATCTTTTCACTTCCCCCTGGAATATAATAATGTGCCTGTTTTCCTCTGTTGCTTTTACATTTTTCACTTTATCTTTGGTTCTCAGCAAGAGAACTTTTACGTCCCTAACTGTGGGTTTTTTGTATTTATCCTGCTTGATATATATCAAATATATCTACTTTCTTCTTACATCCTGACCCCCTTATTCACAACCTCAGACTCAGTCAATGCCCTTTCATTGAATGAAAGTCATCAGCTGATAAGCCTTTCAACTTCTTTCCACCAAACTGACTAGTATCAGCACCCATCCTGTCCATCTCTCCTGTGACAATGGCATGTGTCCATTCTCCTGCCCAAGCTTCAACATTCCACCCATTTTATGGACTGTGAACTGCTTTCTTGGTCACTCTGTGTCTTCAGAGTCCAGCACTACTGGCTTCTTTCTTTTAGCATCTAAATATATTCAAGTCTCTCTTTCCATAAGTGTCTCTTGGCCCCAGTTCCCCTGTAGTTCTACATTCTCTCCCTCTCTCTCTCTCTCTCTCTCTCTCTCTCTCTCTCTCTCTCTCTCTCTCTCTCGGAGAAAATCTAGAGCTAGACAGTGTTCACATCCCAGATTTGCCACTAATTAGTTACAACTAATGTAACCTTGAACAACTCATTTAACCTAAGTGTGGTTGCCACCTCTGTGAGACATACCTCATGGGTTAGACTAAACACTAATACATAGAAAGCATGTGTAAATGCCTGGAAAAGAAAGTGCTTAAAAACCGGTGGATATGATACTTGTTATTATTAGTTAAGCCAAGCTTCCTGAGAAGAATGTTAACAAGTTGTATTCAGTTTCTTATCTCCCTCTTACTACTTACTTAGCATTCAGCAATCTGACAGCTGTGTCAAATGTTTGGTGAAATGTTCTTGCTAAGATATTTGCTCAATCCAACAGGTATTTCTGCCTTTACCTTACCTAACTTTAGACAGTAGTGGACACTGCTGATCATTGCTAATCACTTCCTATTGCATCCTATTCTTTTCATTCTGCGAATTCACACTCTCTGGGATTTCTTTGACCCTTTATAGTATTCCTTCTTACTATATTTTCATGTTTCTTTTTTTTTCTTCCATTTTGAAATGTTTTTAAATGTCTTATATTCCAGATTCTCCAGAATCCTTGTCTACGTCCTCTTCTCACTATGCATAGTCTTTCTGAATTCACATTTGCTATTTACAATCTCTGTCTTCAGCTGAAAACTATCTCTTGAGCACCAGATTGATTCAGCTCCTAAAGTCTTAGATTCAACACATATAAAATTTAACTCATCTTTTCCTACTTCTCTAAGCTGGTCCTCCTCATATGTTCTTTATCTCAACATTAAATAGCACAGCCAATGGGGACCTACGATGAAGGACTCAGGGACCATTATTTTGCAGTAGGCAAGGCAGGACAATTTATAATAAATACAGTTTCAAAAGTGCATCCCTAGATTTGCATAATATGGCCATCTATCTAGTTATCTGAGTAAAAGTCCTGTATGTTACCCTTAGTTCATCTTTCCATCACATCCTGTCGATCGCTGTCAACTCCTAGATCTCATAAATCTATTCTCCTCTCAATCTCTTAGGCAACTCCCTTAGTCCACACCATGATCTTCCTGATTCTTTTAATACAAAGCCAAACTTCTTCGCATATTTTTTTAAATTTTCAAGTACTGTCCCCACTTACCACTCTGGCTTCAACTCTAGCTCCTTTCTCTGAGCACTGTACAATTCGGTCCTACTGAAAGTTTCTGCATTGTACTATACTTTCTCTTAACCCCTAGGCTTCTAGTCAAGCTTTTCCCTCTCCTTGGAATAATCTATTTTTTCTCTCTGCCAAGAAGGCTTAGTTTAGGCCTCCTTAAAATTCTAGACAAGGGTTTAAGTGCAAGCAGTTTATTTAGGAAATGATCTCAGAAGAAATTTTAGGAGAGCAGCTGAGAAAGAAGGAAAGGAAGGTGACACAGGGTATATTCACAAGCATGTTACCACTATGGATAGTGGAAACTCAATTCCACGAGGAAACATTGGTACATAATGCAGAATACATCTCAGATTATCACACACAAAAAGCTAGGTAGCTGGGCTACCCATCCTCCACCTCTTGTCCCTCCTGGGCTGAGAGCATTTCCTGAGAGGTCAGTTTTCTAACCTGACCATGGACAGGTTGGGCGGGCTTGAGAAATCCCCCAGATAGAGCAGGACAGGGGCTGGACGTAGAGGGTCATCAGCATGCACTGGGAATATGGGAAGCCAAATCTAATCACTAAGATTCCTTGAACATCTCTCTCCTGTGCCCCTTTGATTCCATACTTCCTTTCTCACATGTTAGTGGGAGAAGTTAAAATTAAACAATAAATTTACAACAAACCTTATGTCTCATTTATCATGGCTTCCCTAAAACCTGGCCCACAGCAAGCACCTCCTACACCATTCGCCTGAACTCTCTTTGGTTGAATGGGGTATTTTACATTTGGTAACAGTAATTACATCCCTTTAAAGACTGTTCCAGGTGTAGATGTTTATTCAATGCTTTCTGCCTCATTCAGGTAGAAAGATTGGTATTTGGAAATGAATTTACAGTAAGGTGCAAATCACTGTTTGAGACATCAAAAGGTAATTGTTCAAACATGGTTTTCTTACGTCGAGTAACCTGTGTCTAGTTTGCTCTTTATCATTAACCTTCTATCCCAAAATGCTGTTTCAAAGACTTCCTTTGAATGCTCACATTTGAGAAATGCCAGAAGACAAACATTTATGCTATAAAATAAGTGGAAATGTCATTTTTAATATGTTCCAAGTCCTTGGCAGTTATACTGATTGTGTCTAATCATATCACCTGGTGAGATTTCCTCTCCAGAGATAACTAATTGGAATGACTTAGTTGTAACAGTGAGTTCTGGGTAAGATAATCAGACATTGTCAATCTGAATGAATGGCTTTTGTGTCAAATGTTGCAGAGCTGAAACATGATGTGTTGTTTCCAGGTTGATTTACCTCAGACAGAATTTAGTTCTTTTTTCTTCCCAGCTTCCATTTCTTTTTTCAGGGAAAGTCATCACTTCTTTCTCTAGTTCCAAACATTTTGTGATTCCCCACTACCTAAAGGGGCATGCCCAGTGTCTCTACCCTAAAGAGTATTAATGCCATCTTATTTGCTTGTTTGTTTGTTTCTCATTTTCTATACTTAAGCTTTTCTATGCTATACATTTAAATAATATTTTTCAGGCTCCAATTATTTTTGAAGGTCAATCACTGCACTTGGTATTTTACACATAATACTGCATTTAACCTTCAGAGCAAATGAAATAGTTATTCATGTGGAAACAGGTTTAGACTAAGTAATGTATGGAAAGCCTGCAGAAATACAATTAGGATGTGATTCCAAGACTCACATAGGTACTATCAATCCACCCCATTTTACAGATGAGGCCCAGAAATATTGATTAATTTGCTGAAGGTCACGCAATCAATAAGAGTCAAGTCAGGATTTAAACCCAGGAAGTCTGTCTCCAGAGTCCATATATTAACCTTTAGATGACACACCAACAAGGAGGTTTAAGTGACTTTAATACAAGTCTCATTAAGTTTTGATAAATCAATGTGACAAGAAGGATCAAAGAAGGATCAAAGTAAGAAGCAATAGCAAAGGTTTCAAGATCACAACTTATAAAATGGGCCTTAAGGATGGATTGAATTTTAATAGGCAGGAACAGTTTGAGGATAAAAGACTCCAGGAAGAATAGACATCATAAACAACAGCAAACAATTGAGAACTTGGTGAAGGTTGGGTAAAAACCGGGGCCCATCTTGGTCTGCATGACTGCTAAAGTAATCATGTGAATAGTAATGAACTCAGGCTCAAGAGATCCAAGTCTCAATTCTGCTAGTTACGCACTAGATGACCTTGGTCAAGATATTTAATCTCTCCAATAGGAATGAAAGGTCCACCTAATGCTGTTGTCTTGAGAATTTCACGAGAATGCAACTGTTCAAATTGTCATTAACTGAAGCTGAAGCTGAGTGGAAAGAAGGATGCAACCATATTTAGGAAAGATGTGAAAATCGTACCAAGGGGATGCCACTAAAGACTACTGAGAAGGCGAATGAGAGAATGGCATAGCCAGAGTTGTCTAGAGCTCAGTCTAGAAGCAGGTATGGGGTAGCCTGGAGCTTGGTAAGGGCAGGGATAAAGACTGGGAAATCAGTAAAGAATTTACTATAATAGACTGAGATATACTTAGGACCCAAATTCTAGTTCTGGTAGTTGGACTTGAAATGAAGAGACAGATTTCAGAAACACTATAGAAGTAGACACATTGATTTCACAGTTGATTTGAATAGAGAATGGGGGGGGCGGGGAATCAACCTGGATTCTGAAAGCTTAAGCCCAAGTGACTAGGAGAATAATCATGTCTCCATCAATAAAAGAAAAGCTTCAATGAAGCAAAGTTCTTGGGAAAGAACATGAGCTCAGTTCAAGGAGCTGGTGAAACATCCTGGTTAAGTTATCCTGCATGTACATATGTGTATCTAGGGCCTAGGAAAGAGGTAACAATGAGATAGAGTATGTGATAGACAGAATAATGGACCCTGACAGATGTCCACACCCTAACCCCAGGAATCAGTGAATATATTAGATTACCTAGCAAAAGAAAATTAAATTTGGAGATAAAATTAAGATAATTTGCTGACCTTAAAATAAGGAGTTATTGGGGCCTGCCGAATGGCTCAGTTGGTTAGAGCATGAGCTCTGAGCAACAGGGTCGCTGGTTCGATTCCCACATGGGCCAGTGAGCTGCAACCAAGCTGAGCTGCCACTGAGCTGGTGAGAGCATGTGCTCTTAGCAGTAAGGTTGTTGGTTCAACAGCTGTATGGGATGGTGGGCTGCGCTGCCCCCCTCCTCTCACCACCTCCCCGCAACTAAGATTGAACACACAGCACCTTGAGCTGAGCAGCCGTGAGCTCCCGAAGGGGGGCCGGATGGCTCAGTGTGCAACAGGGTTGACAGTTAGACTCCCATGTGGGATGGTGGGCTGCACCGCCCCTTCCCCCCTCCCTGCCCACAACTAGATTGAAAGCGGTGACTGGACTTAGAGCTGATGTTGCGCCCTCCACAACTAAGATTGAAGGACAACAACTTGACTTGGAGTTGATGGGTCCTGGAAAAACACAATGTTCCCCTCCCTAATTCCCCAATAAAAATCTTTAAAATAAAAGTGGGGGGTGTTATCCTGGATGTGGGGGGTTGAACCTAAATGTTAGCACAAAGATCTTGGTCAGCATGATGTGATGTAAAAAGGACTCAACCAGCCACTGCAGGCTTTGAGGATGAGGAAGGGGATTGCAGCAAGGAATATGAGGTTTCTAGAACCTGGAAAGGGCAGGCAGAGAAAGGTATGTATCCTCTAGAGCCTTAAGAGGGGAACACAGTTGTCAACAGCTTGATTTTTGTCCAATGAGACCCAGATCAGATATTTAACCTACAGAACTGTAAGATCATATGCTTATCTTCTCTAGACCAGTAAATCTGTGGTACATTTTTAGTGTAGCACTACAGAACTAATACAGAGTGAGTTTGGGAAACTCAGGGTGAAGAAGGTAATCAGGAATGGTGTGACTTCTAGCACTTCCTGAAAGTGGCCTGTGAAACAAAGATGATCAGTGGTCAGTAAGCCCTGAGAGTGAATGTTCAGATTTCTTGTTCCTAGGCCAGATTATTGGAACCCTTGGAGCATACGAATTGCTTCGTTTGCTCTACAAAATTGTACTACAGCAAAAAAAGGAAGTCATCAGAAATTATCTTAATCCATTTCAGGATCTTCCCTCTTCCCCCAAGTCATCATGCGTGGACTGGGCACTGGGAGATAAAGAATTCTATCTTGCAGAGGAGGCGAAATTGATCAAATTTAAATATTTTGAGTTAAGTCACCACTAAAAGAATACAAATAGAGGGCCGGCCGAGTGGCACGATGGTTAAGAACTGGCTTGGGATGCCAGAGGGTCCCGGTTCGGATCCCACATATGAGGGCCAGTGACACTGCCCTCCACAGCTAAGATGCTGAACAACAGCTCAACCTGGAGCTGGGCTGCCGTGAGTCGCTAGCGACGGCATAGGCTGCAGCCCCTGTAGCAGTGGGTTGCCATGGGCTACCGTATGTAGCCAGCAGCCAGCAGCCGCAGTGAGTGGCCGTCCAGAAGCCAGCGACTGATCTGCCTCGCCCCGGAAGAGTACAATGATGGTGCCAACTTGGGCAAGTGAAGCAACATCCTCCACAACTAGACTGAAGAACCAAACGACAGCAACTTGTCTGTTCCCCTTCCCCCAATTCCCCAACACTATTCCCATCCCCCCAATTCCCCAATAAAAAATCTTTAAAAGAAAAAGAATACAAATAGAAAATACAGAAAATCTCAAGCTTCTCCTTTCCAGAAACTGGCACTTCCTGGAAATACCCAGCTTTCCCACCGTCTCATAGCATCCAGCATGGGTTACATTTGTATTCCTGGGTGGGTGTTGACCCAGGGAGCAGGAGAAGCGCCATTGTGTGTGGCGTCATTGGTACAGAAAACATCTCAGCAAATTATGCTTCCCTATTGATTCGGTTCCCCTGAAGGTCATTTCTCAAGTTCTGCTGGTCACCACCAAGATCTACTACAAGACCGTACCCTCAACAGGATAGTGTTAACTCCAGATGGGCGTCAGTGGGAAAGGAAATTGGTATAGGGAGCAGGCATTCCTCTTCTTATAGGCCAGACATTTTGTGTCCCACAACACAGAGCTATGTCAGGATGTCAGATTTCTCTAGGAGGTAGCAAGAGATATATTTAAAACTGTTTCATTTGTCCTCCTCAAGGTCATAAGGAAAAACACACCAAAATCTAATGTCTTCAAGTTCCTTGATTAACAAATCCCAGTTCATAGCCTTATTTTCCTTAGTTCTGACAGGGCAGTGACTTTCTACTTTTCAAACCAACACAGAATAAATATCCACCCTACCTTAGTTACTTCCCCATCCACAATATTTCCAACAGCCAGCCTCACCTCAGAGCATGGGCAAGGCCCATTGTAAAGCAAGTCCAAGGCATTTAGCCAATACTTCACTCTCCCTTAGGTTAGGGGAGGGAGAGGAATCCAAAGCTTTAGCAGAACAGACCAGGGCAGACCAACCAAGCTCTGCCACCTCTGAAGTGCAGAATGAGGATTCTTTCTGCTTATCCAGTGGGTAAATATTTAACTAAACGTAACACACTTAAAAATACTCTTGTACAACAAATATTATTTCCCAGTGAATGTGCAAATCTAGGTCCAGGAAAATAATAATTTGTATCTATGCCATAGATATATTCAGACCCCTGTTCACAAAAGGAGTCCTAGTTGGCAGGATTAGTCAGAGAATTCCGAGTGCCCTTCCACCACCAGCAGGCACACTTCTCCTCTGGATCTCTTTGTTAATCATCTGAATTCGAGGCTGGGCTCTGTGACCCATTGGTTTCAGAATGCGTATCCACTGATATTTATGTAAACATCGTGAAAAAGTTTGCAAATTAACGTTTTCTCGTCCTAGGCCATCTGAATTTCTAGTCAACAACTCTATGCTCACCTTTCAGGTGGGTGGGTATAAGTGAGAAATATAGTATATAAGCTCTCAAATTCTGTGAGTGAGTAGTCTTTGAAGTGGGAACAGATGACAAACTTTTCTTGATGAGCAATTTGCTTATTTTCTGGAATTATGACAATAGCGAGCCAGGAGGGAAGGTGCATGTGCGGGAAACACATCAAGGGGCTGGAATGGCTGCTTCCAACGGCTTTGCCGTTTTTAGTCCTCATTGGAAATCCTCATGAGCCACAGTGAAGGGTGGATCCATTGAAGACTGACCTCTCTTACTCTTTTCTGGGCTATGGGAGCTGGGATTGCAATGAGCTTGGACATCAACATTGCAAGTATGGGAGAGCTAATGGTTGCCTGGTATAAACACTCATAAGATGTGCTAAAACTGACAGATTTAATGCAATCAGCTCCATGCAGCAGCCACCTTGTAGGGCTGTAGCTCTGAGTACAGAACATCTGGAGCTCCCCTTTAATTGGTGGTTGTAATAGTTGCACAGCTGTTTGTAGCATCCCTGGCTATGTTAATCACGGCTGCAATGATGCTTATCGCAAAGCCGCACTACAGAGGCCCATTCCTGAGTATCGACAGTTGTTGACTTGGAAAATCACATCGTATGAGATAGATTTTCTTGCTGAGCATCATAGAAAGAAAAATCAAAAGCATAAAACAAGGCTGAAGCTAATAAGAATCTCAATTCATCAATCGCTAAGCCGGTTTGATTCCAGAAACATGAACAGATAATTTCTTAAAATGTACAACTAAACCACTCAAAATGAGAGTCTATCGCTGTGTTTCAGGATATTCTCTTGCTGTGAAATATGAGGGAAATTGCTGTTTATTTTCCTTAAAAAAAATGGTATCTATCAGAGCATCCTTGAAGAACTGAATGTGACACATGACACATAAAAAAGTAGCAAGTTCCACACAAAACACTAGAACTTCCCTACTTGGGATAAAACAGAGGATATCTGTTTCTTTCCCCCACACACTTAGTGTATTATCTGAGTTCTAAATGTGTTGAGAAAACTCTGGGCCTAGATGCAAATCACAATTCCTACTTTGCCACTATGAATTTGGAGAGCTTGGGCAAGTCACCTTGCTGTTCTAAGCCTCCGTTTCCTGATTAGTAAAGTGGAAGAACTGGACTAGATTATTTCTGAAGTCTTTTGCATCTCTCATACCTTTTATACAGACCTGATTTTTTAAAAGCTACTCTAAAATTCCTACTTAGAAAACAGAAAAACACAAAAACCAAGAAATCAGGGGAATAGTAAAAGGAAAGTTTTAGAATAATGACTGTAAAACAGGGTCTAGGGCCGGCTGAGTGGCTCAGTTGGTTAAGAGCTTGCTCAAGTGTGCGAGCTCTGAGCAACAGGGTCACTGGTTCGATTCTTGGCCTGAGCTGAGCTGACGCTGAGCTGCCAGTTGGCAGGATGGCTCAGCTAAAATAAGTAAATAAATAAATAAAACAGGGCCTAGAGGATATCCTAATTAAGGTTGGAGCAGGAGACAGGAGATCTCTAAGAGTTTCTAGGCAAATTACCAATTAATGCTTTGAATGAAAGAAACTTATTGATAAAAGTTGGTCAAAGGTATTGAAACATGGGGAAGAAAACAGGAACAGATACCTCAAAAGAAAGCAAATGAAAAAAAAAAATAGTGTAAAAAATTTTAACCAAGAAAGGCAATGTGTTTATAACACATTCTTTCGCTAAAGAGAAAAACACCTGCAATAATAATAGAGACATTGATTTTTAATATAAGAAAAAAGCTAAAGGGTAACCACATAGGAAAACAGAAAAGAGAACTAAGGATGGAGGTGGCTAAAGGAGCTGAATGTTTAGTTACATTTTCACAAATAGGCTGTAAGTTCTGGATAATGTCAAATTGATATCTGAAACTAATAAATTAAATAGTTACCGAAGGGGGACATTATTTGGAATAAAATAAGTAAAATACAAGAAGAAACAGGAAAATTGAACTCACAAAAAAAATGAAAACCAATTGGTTTGTGGTAGTAGGGTTGTGGGGTAGGGCAGAGAAAAGTCTTTTAAAATGATCTATCTTTTTTACTATACACATTATTTACTCTAAAAAATAAGATTTAATCTGAAAGTATATAAAAGCTTCTCTCCCAATTTCACCAATGAATCCAAGTCAGAGAGACATTAACAGACCAAGAATCAATTATGGAATCTGGTGTTTCTGGGGACAAATATTTTAAAACATTGGGGTTCTCAGGGCTTTCTCATCATTCCTTTCATGTACAAGTCACATCTTTCCATCATGTCCTTTCACCCATTCTGTTGTTCTCACGGTCAAAATCTGCCTTCCTTCCTCTACTTTTATGCCTGTTTAAAATCTTTCTACATTTTACAGAACAACTAAAATGTCTCATTTATAATGTTTTTGGTTTTCTCCCCTCCCCCCTCCAATTTGTACAGTAGGTCCCCCCTCATCCATGGTTTCACTTTCTGCATTTTCAGTTACCTGTGGGCAACTATGGTCCAAAAATATGAAACAGAAAATTTCAGAAATAGTTAATAAATTTTAAATTGTGCATCACTGCTATTCCATTTTGCCTGGCAAGTGAATCATCCCTTTATGCCAACCATCCATGCTGTACACACTACCCTCCCCTTAGTCACTTTGTAACCTTCTTAGTTATCAGATATTTTGAGAGAGACATACCACATAATATACCACATAACTTTATTATGGTGTATTGCTATAATTGCTTTATTTTATTATTAGCTATTGTTGTTAATCTCTTATTGTGCCTAATTTATAAATTAAACCTTATGTATGCATGTATAGAAAAAAACGTAGTATATATAGGGTTCTGTACTATTTGTGGTTTCTGGGATCCACTGAGGGTCTTAGGATGTATCCCCCTCAGATAAGGGGGGGGCTAGTTATAATAATGTCATACTCTTAATAATGTTGGTGTGGCACCATGACATTTTCAAAGCTCTTTTCATATTTTATTACTCTATTTACTCTTCATTTTGACCAGTCATTTACTTGTCAATGTAACACATTTATTGAGGTTGTATTCTAAGTCCCTTACCTTGACAAGAACTGGTGTTAAAATATCGATGAGAGTTAAAAAAAATATATATCAATGAGACAGGCAGGTTTACTGGCCTCATAGAGCTTCATGTTTTCTGGGGGAAGCAAACACACACAGGAGCTGTGTGTTAAAGAAATGTGCTTTGGGCCAGCTGAGTGGCGCATTGGTTAAGAGCTGGCTTGGGATGCCAGAGGGCCCCAGTTCGGATCCGGTTCAGATCCCACATGGGGGCCAGTGACACTGCCCTCTGCAGCTAAGATGCTGAACAACAGCTCAACCTGGAGCTGGGCTGACGTTAGTTGCTGGCGACGGCATAGGCTGCAGCCCCTGTGGCAGTGGGTTGCCATTGGGCTACTGTGTGTAGCCAGCAGCCAGCGTGAGCGGCCAGCAGCCGCAGTGAGCAGCCGTCCAGAAGCCGGCGACTGATCTGCCTCGCCCGGGAAGAGCGCAATGATGGTGCCAACTTGGGCCAGTGAAGCAGCGTCCTCCACAACTAGACTGAAGAACAAAACAGACAGCAACTTGTCTGTTCCCCTTCCCCCAATTCCCCAGCGCTGTTCCCATCCCCCAATTACCCAATAAAAATCTTTAAAAAAAAAAAAAAAGAAAAGAAAAGAAATGTGCTTTGTTTGTGGTTATTCAACCTTGTGAATGAGATGGAAAAAAATGAACCAGAGTTTCAAGTTTAACTGTTGGAGTTTTTCTCTGCAAATCTCAGTGTCTGCAGTGAATGTGGTTCCTCTTAAAATATATCATGAATCAAAAATTCAGCCGTTAACAGCATGATTTATTAATCTCATTTCCTTATGTAAAATAAAGTAGCTGACTGAGACTTCCTTTCTCCTGCTCTTTTCATTCCCCTTCTACCTTCACATAACCGTCCATCAGCCAACAGCATGAAGCTGCCTCACTGCCTCTGCTCTGACCTACAGAAACAGGCTGGGGGCAGGTAGTCTAGAAAAATCCAAGGTTTATCCACAGACTGGGGCTTCTGGGTCAGTTCCCTTTGGGTGTTTCAGTTTCCTGTCTCAGGAGAGGAAAGATGGCATCCTTGTAACAGTGCAGAAGAGAATCCTGGCATCACTTTCACTGTAGTGCACATCAATCTTAAAATAGGTTTACATCCTTCAGCTATGACTCAAACCCAGTTCTCTCACTCCTGAACCGGGGCTGATTCCATTCTATCATGCACCCTCATTTTATCACTTACTGAACCCCAATGGGTTGTCAAGCTTTCAGGGCACGGAAACGGTCTTCATTTATCTTTCTGTCTCCATGGCAAGCAGCAGATTTTCATGCACATACGAGTATAGTTGCTCAATAAATTCTTGTTGGAATGAAATATCCACCACAGCCTTTCCGTTTGAGTACTATTGCTGAAACTGAAACTACAGCTATTTCTTGCCAATCCATTGTCACTTAGATCTGTTTCACATTTTCCTCAAAAACCATTCATGCCATTTCTGAAAAGATTGAACCTTCTAAAAGTTGTGGTCCCTATGCCAGAGTCACAAGAAAAATAAGTAAGAAAGCAAGAAAAAGAATTTTTAAAATTCCTTTGGTTCTCTAGGGCTGAATGAAACACACGCATAAATTATTTATCCCAAGAAATTTAACAGGTCATTTTCTTTTCCACAGCAGGCTGAGATGCAAACCTATGCAAAATGATGCCCAGTAGCCTGAAACCAACGGAACAGGACATTCCATGTTAAGTAAGCCATTTAGATATGCCAAACTCAACAAATAAGAAAATAGATTATAGAGGAAAAATCTAATATCCCAGAGAAAGAATACTGGAGGGAAAGAAGAACAATGTTTAGAAATAAAGATACATAATGAATACTTCTCCAGCTTAAAGTGCATTCGTTCGTTCATTCATTCATTCATTCATTCATTCATTCATTCATTCATTCAACAAATATGTATTGAGTGCCTAATGCAGAAAATCTGATAGTATTGAAATTTAAATATACTGTGAAATGTAACAATGCATATAATCTAGGAGAAAAGCCACATTGAGAAACTTACAAAGGAAAGGACATTCTATTAAGTGTCAAAAATAAAAATAATTACCTGAACCTGAGTATAATATTTAATTTCCTGTTTTTAGAAATGGTTGATTCTTTTTATAGCTTTGTTTAAGTATAACTGGCATACAAACACTGCGCAAATTCGATGTTTACAATATAAGGAGTATTGACGATTGTCTACCTACCTGAAACCCACACGACATGAATTCACTAGCAATAGCTTCGGGTCTGGAGTTTTTATACTGTGAAGGTTTTTAAGTTTAAATTCAATTTCAAATACGTAATGACTTGCTATACATATACATTGTTAAATGATTTTCACACTCAAAGTAATTAATGTGTTCAATACCTCCCATACTTTTTTATCAGAATGTTTAAGATCAACTCTCAGCAAATTTCAAGTTTATAATGGAGTATTATTAGTTATAATCACCATGCTGCTTATTATATCTTTAGAACTTATTCATCCAATAACTGAAAATTTGTACTCTTTAACTGTGACCAACCTTTTCTCATTCCCCTCATTCCTCAGCCCCCAGCAATCACTGTTTCTCTGAGTTCAACCTTTTTTTGTTTTTTGTTTAGATTTCACATTTAAGTGATACCACACAATATTTCAATATTGGTCTTTTTCTATCTGGCTTATTCACTTAGCAGAATGTTCTCCAGGTTTTTCGTGTCTTTCAGGAAATTTTTCCATTCATCTACGTTGTCAAATTTATTGACAAAGTTGCTTATTATATTTCCCTAGTATTCTTCTAATAGGTATGGAACCTGTAGTGATAGCACACTTCTCACTTCTAATATTTGGTAACTTTTGTTTTCTCTTATTTCCCCCCACACACACACACACACACAATCTGTCTAATTAGGGGTGTTTCTAAATGTTATTTGTCTTCTTAAAGATACACTTGTAATTTTATTGATTTTTTTCCCTCTATTACTCATTTTTGGCTGCATTTATTTCTGTTCAAATTTCCTTTCTACTGCTTCCATTGAGTGTAATTTTTCCTACATTTTCTTAAGATGTAAGTTCAGGCCATTTCTTCTAATACACACATTTAATGCTATAAGTTTCCTCAGATATAACTTTATTTGCATCTCACAAATTCTATCTTTTCATTTCCATTCACTTCAAAATACTCTGTAATTTTCTTTTGATTTCTTCTTTGACTCCTGGATGTAGAAATGTGCTATTTAGTTTCCAAATATTTGGGTATTTTCCCACTATATTTTTGTTATTGATTTTCTGGTCATTGAACATGCTCTGCATGATTTAAATTCTTTTAAACTAATTCAGGTGCATTTTGTGACACAAAATAAGGTCCACTTTGGTAAATAAATGTTTCAAGTACACTTGAAAACAAAGTATATTATTCTTTTGTTATGTGGAAAGTTCACATGTTAGTTTTTTTATTCTTTACATGTTTAATTTTGGATAGTTTCTATTGATTTTTCTTCAAGATCATTGATCTTTTATCTACATGTTTAATACATTAATGTCTTCCAATGCATTCTTCACTTCAATCATTCTACAATAGTTTTCATTTCTAGAAGTTTTGTTAGGGTTTTTACATCATCTATGTCTCTATTTATCAAGCTCAATCATTTTTTTTCCTCATTAAACGTCATTTTAATGGGTCTTAAAATTTTGTGACAGATTTTTGGTCAAGTTGTTTCCATTAAAAGTACTGATATTAAAAACTAATAACTTAAAAACTGCCACACACACACACACACACAAATACCACCACAACACAGGTCATCCATGAAACACTCTCCTTTCCTTCTGAAGGTTTGATGATGAATTGTAATCATTAACCAGTCTTTGAACTATTAAACTTAAATGGCCAATTGAGAGAAACTGTTCTGAGACCGCTCTTCCACCACTGATTAAGACTGGGGTGGCAGATTGGCAGATATTGGGGATAATATTCATTTAGCCTTCTGAGCTTTCTGGGCAGACTTGGTGACCATCCCAGCTCCAGCTGCCTTCTTATCCATTGCTTTGATGACACCCACAGCAAATGTCAGTCTCATGACACAAAAAGCAAAACAGCCCAGAGGAGGGTAGTCAGAGAGGCTCTCAATACACATAAGCTTGCCAGGAACCATGTCAATGATGGCAGCATTGCCAGATTTCAAAAATTTTGAGCCATCTTCCAGCTTTTTCCCAGAATGACGATCAAACTTCTTCAGCTTAGCAAATTTGCACACAATATGAGCTGTGTGACAATCCATCACAGGTGCATAGCCAGCACTGATTTGGCATGATAGTTCAGGATAATAACCTGAGCCATGAAGCCAGCTACCTCCATTGGTGGGTCATTTTTGCGGTCCTCAGCCACATTGCCATGACAAGCGTCTTTGACAGAAACATTCTTGACATTGGAGCCCACATTATCCCTAGGAAGTGCTTTACTCAAAGCTTCATGGTGCATTTCAACTGACTTGACTTTAGCTGTAACGTTGACTGGAGCCAAGGTGACCACCATGCTGAGTCTGAGGACATTAGTCTCCACCAGCCCACAGGGACAGTACCTATACCACCAATTTTGTAGACATCCTGGAGGGGCAGAGGCTAGGGCTTGTCAGTTGGATGAGTTGGTGGCAGGATGCAATCCATAGCTTCAAGCAGTGTGGTTTATCTGGCACTGCCCTCTTTATGCATGACTTTCCATCCCTTGAACCAAGGCATGTTAGCACTTGGCTCCAGCATGTTGTCACCATTCCAATCAGAAATTGGCACAAATGCTACTGTGTCAGGGTTATAGCCAATTTTCTTAATGTAGGTGCTGACTTCCTTAATGGTTTCCTCGTATCTCTTTTGGTTGTAAGGCGACTCAGTGGAACCCATTTTGTTGACAGCAACAATTAGTTATTTCACACCCAGTGTGTAAGCCAGAAGGGCATGCTCACAGGTCTGCCCATTCTTGGAGACACCTGCTTCACATTCACAACACCAGCAGCAACGATCAGGACAGCACGGTCAGCCTGATGTGTGCCCATAATTGTGTTTTTGATAAAGTCTCTGTGTCCTAGGGCATCAATGATGGTCACATAATACTCGCTGGTCTTGAATTTCCACAGTGAGGTATCCATGGTGATACCAAGCTCATGTTCAGCTTTCAGTTTATCCAAGACACAGGCATATCTGAAGGAGCCCTTTCCCATCTCAGCAGCCTTCTCAGATTTTCCAGTGATTCTTTTGTCGATCCCACCACATTTGTAGATGAGATGACCAGTAGTGGTAGACTTGGCAGGATCTATATGTCCAGTGACAACGATGTTGATGTGTGTCTTTTTCTTTCCCATTTTGGTTTAGATTTAGCAGTGGTTTTCACTATACCTATGTTCTAGCAGCAAACCCATTGCAAAAAAGCTATTTTGACCTTTCTTTAACCTTTTGAACATATAGAATAAAATTATAATAACTATTTAAATGTCTGTCTACTAATTCTATCACGTGTCATTTCTGCATACGTTTCTACTGATTGAAATTTCCCACCAAGTGTCATGTTTTCCTTCTTTGCATGCCTGAATATTTGTAACTGGATGTCAAACATTGTGATTTCCACCTTGTTGTGTGCTGGATACTTTGTCTTTCTATAAATATATTTAGCTTTGTTTTGAGACATGGTAAAATTACATGGAATCACTTTTATTGTTCCAAAGCTTGCTTTTAAGCTTTTTAAGATGACATCAGAGGAGCTATTAGTGTAGAGCTACTTTGCTTCAGAGTTGAGGTAATATCCCTTCAAAGTACTCTACCCAGTACCACTGAATTCATGAGATTTTCACTCTAGTTGGTGGGAATACTGGTACTGTATGAACCTAAGATTTTTCCCCTTTGGGCCGGCCAAGTGGTGCAGTGGTTAAGAACTGGCTTGGGACACCAGAGGGCCCCAGTTCGGATCTCACATATGAGGGCCAGTGACACTGCCCTCTACAGCTAAGATGCTCAACAAGAGCTCAACCTGGAGCTGGGCTGCCCTGAGTTGCCGGCAACGGCGTAGGCTGCAGCCCCTGTGGCAGTGGGTTGCCATGGGCTACCATGTGTGGCCAGCAGCCAGCATGTGCAGCCAGCAGCCGCAGTGAGCGGCCGTCCAGAAGCCGGCGACTGATCTGCCTCACCCGGGAAGAGCGCAATGATGGTGCCAACTTGGGCCAGTGAAGCAACGTCCTCTATAACTAGACTGAAAAACAAAACGACAGCAACTTGTCTGTTCCCCTTCCCCCAATTCCCCAGTGCTGTTTTCATCCCCCAATTCCCCAATAAAAATCTTAAAAAAAAAAAAAAGATTTGTCCCCTTTGCTCTTTTGTGGATGGTTCTTTCCCCAATCTTAGTTCCATGACACAAGGCACTGAGCAACATTCCACTGAGGACTCTACTGGGACTTTCTGTAGATCTCTGAAGCTCTTCGTGCAGCTCTCTTCTCCGCATCCCACTGTCTTGTGACCCTGACCTGCACTGGGCTCTCTGAATTCCAAGCTCTCTCTCCTCAACTCAAGGGGACCCCATATTCTGCCTACATTCCCCTTCCCTGTGCATCTATCTGGAAACTCTCTCCAGGAAGTAGCCTGAGGCAATCATAACACTCACCTTATTCATTTCCCCTGTCAGTTATCACTATCCTTTGTTGCCTTATAGTCCATGTCACAAAACCATTGTTTCACATATTTTGTCCAATTTTTTTATTGTTTCAGGTGGGATGATAAATTGGGTTTCCATTACGCCATCTTGGCCAGAAATAAATGAAGATGTTTAGTCACTGATTTGTTTTACAATTGGACTTTCTTGGTCTACTTTGCAATTCACCTTATCATTCCATATTCCATACCTTCAAAACCATTTTTCTTTTGCTTTTCGGAATGTCTTATTTTTGTATCACAATTGCAAACAAGAATTTAGTCTTCAAGGAGCATAAAGGCTTGTGATATGTTACATGAAATGCCATGTCTTAATGAGTTTGTTATAATGTTTTTATTGGTATTCTCAAAGAGTACCCATGAGGGGCCATTTCAATGGATACCAAACTGTCTTTAATGGTCAGAGTAACAGTAAATATTTAGTATGAGATGGAGGAAATCTATGAGGACACGATCTTTAAACACAATCTTTGTGTTTAAAAAGAGCAGAGCCTTTTTAAAATTAACTACAGTAAAATGGGGATGTGGTTGTTATAACAACCAACACGGTATACAGGAATCATTTGGAAATCATCTAAGAGATAATAGTACACCACTGGATTTCAGTGAATCACAAACTAGATCCAGAAACTAGAACATGGCTTCATGGCCATTCAGTTTATACTGTACTACTATTACCATTACTATCCCCTTTGCCTTTTGTTTGTTTGTTTGTTCCCTTTAACTGTCATTTGGCTTATTTTGCCATCAGCCAGCTTTGTTGTCCTCTGTTCCATGCATGTGGTTCTCTATCCTCATGTTCCTATTTACTCAGAGTATCTTCTTTTCCCTTATTTAGACTTCTTATGACATCCACTCTAAGTTTCACTCTTGCTCTGCAGATACTGCCCTTTTATCCTTACTACCAATTGCTTCAGTTATTTTATAATTCACAATTGAAGAACCGAAGAGGGAGAATTCCACTGACCTAACTTATCTTTTGGCCATACCAAAGTTGACAGTGTAAACCTATGACTTGGTTGCCCAGGGATCAAGTATGCAAACATTTAAAGCTTTAAGATACAGTCATCTAGATAACCTCCTTACTAAATATATAGGTGATGTAACTTTCTTTAAAAGGTGCTATGAACCTAGCAAGCACTGTGATTCATAAATCTGACACAGATGGGAAAAGCAATTAGAGGACACAATCAGAAACAATGGATAGAATTTACAAGGAGATAGATTTTTGTTCACAGGACTGTCTGGAAAAAGTACTATTTGGGACAATTTACTAGAGGTTCAAGTATGACATAAGGTGGAATATTTAGGTTTAATCCTGACATTTTGATTTTTAAGTATTTCAGATTGTGTTAGAATCATCCCAAATCATTGGTATAGTATTCAACTTCTGTAGAA
Source organism: Hipposideros armiger (assembly GCF_001890085.2). Lineage (NCBI taxonomy): Eukaryota > Metazoa > Chordata > Mammalia > Chiroptera > Hipposideridae > Hipposideros > Hipposideros armiger. The sequence continues at coordinate 802,565 of NW_017731677.1, forward strand.
GAAACTTAAATGCTGAGATTTCTTCAAGGACTACAATTTGGAGTGTAAGTGATAGATAGATAGATAGATGATAGATAGATAAAGAACAAGGGATTCCAGTCACTTATTATTCATTTTCACCTAATCAAGGTTAATTATTCAAGGTTAATTATTCAGTGTGACCAGAGGACAGGATGAATCAATCCCAGAAGTTTTTCAAATAGCCAAAATTGTCTCAGGATTGTTCTGAAATTTAAATGTGAAGAACTAAATGATCCTTTTATTTTTTTATCCTGACAGCTTTTCTTGTGACCAGAAAAACGTACAGGAAATGCATCTGATAACAGTTGTCACCTAGATGGCTCTGATTCACCCTCTGTTCTCTAGAAGGCGTCATGCTTTCATCAATGACATTTTTCTTTCCACAATTCTAATTGTCAGTCAGTCAACATCTACCTTCGCAAAATGTCTGAAACAGTAGATAAGGGGAAAAGGTCTCACAAAATAGGGCAGTCTCCTCACAAAGGCATAATATTATGATCTGTGAGACAAGTCATAAAACTAAATCTTTAGACTCTGAAGCCAAAACTAAATACACAGAAGAAAATTATTAAACATTTATATCAAAATATCCTGGTTGATCATATCACATTTGGGACTTTTCAAATGTAAAAGCTATTACAGAGTTGCCCAACAGGAAGAGGTAGCAAAATTGAAAATAAAAGAAAACAATTGCAGAATAAGAATTTTAAAATAGTTGAGCATCTTCAGGCAAATGTTTGCAGAAATTTTCCTATACTGAAAGAATTACTAAAATGAAAAAAAAAAAAAAGAATCTATGTAGATGTACCCTCCTCCTCCAGAAGAAAAACAAATGTACTATTCAGTCATTGACAGGTCATTAAATTAAAAGCAATTTTTATATTTAACTATCCAGAAACAGAAATCTAAATTGGAAACACAGCTGTAATCACTCTGTGGAAAAATCTAGTTTTAAACACTTGGCAAAGTGGAGAGCCTGATGATATAGTAAAATCCTTTACATTAAATTCAGCCTGTTACCCCTGATGGGGATGCAAGCATCATTAGATTTGGATGCATAGTTCTTTTATCTTGCATTCAGTAAAGGGCTATGATTTCACAGACCTGAATTCAATGGTTACAGTTTTAAGTCTGGTTGTTGCTTTAAAATTATCTAGTAATTTAATGACTTCCCATTGAGAAATTTAATTGTGAAGACTTTTGTTGTCACCATGAATTGTTTTGACTTAAAGAGAGTATTAATTATCCTTTTACAGGATGTTCCTCTGTGTGGGTGGGAGAAACACCTTATATCATTGTATTAGTTTGCTCATCCATATGCAGGTATAATTACTCTGCCTTCATCTCTTAAGAGTTTTTGAGGAAAGCAGCAACAGGAAAATTTGTAAGAATGAACAGAAGATAAAATTTGAAAAGTTCAGTGATAACTATGAAAAATTGTTCATGTGAACACTATAAAAATAACATCCATTAAAAATTTTTCATAAGAGACCTGCACTGTATTTTCCAATGTGGAATATTTTCTTTTAAACCTGTATCAATGATTATTTTAGTTTCTCATGTGCTTCTGCTTACATGCAAATACCGTCACCACTACCATCACTATCTTCAACATAATGATAGGTTGTTCTCCATTATCACTCATAGCTTCTAACTTGTTCTCAATTTTAATGAGGCATCAGAGATATAACACGTAGGCTTGAGCTGCTAACATATACCATTCTAAAGTATATCTCACATAAAAATGTAAAATGAACATGTCAAAGATATTATTTAACTCATTAGTTAATGAAGCAACGTTAAAGCTAGTTCAACTGAAAATTTAAGGAGCTATTTATAGAACATTTAATAAAGAATGTTAAGATAAGATTGCTGCATGAGCTACAAAACTGGTTAATGGACAATAGGTTAATAAACTGTAACCTTTGTGAATACCTATTCTACTGGAAAGAAATTATTTGCATCTCTTCCCAACATTAATCTACAAGCTCATCTCTGCCCCTTCAGAGTTTTAAAATAGCCTAGCCAATAAAGAGTTAATCAAAAGGACAAACTCAGCACTGCATTGAAAGAACACCCAATAGTCCCTTTTGTCATTGCCAAGTTTTCATAATATTTTGACAGTGACTTGAACATAGCCGACATTTATTAAATATATGTGGAACTGGGTGAATGGAGACTAGCTGGATCTTAAGTTTTTCATTCTATATTGTTGGGATATTACTGGATAAAAACAGCTGATTTTTTTTTTTACTTTGATGTAATCCCATTCATTTATTTTTGCTTTTATTTCCCTTATCATGCTAAGTGAAATAAGTCAGACAGAAAAAGTCGAGAACCATATGACTTCGCTCATATGTGGGATATGAAACTGAAAGCAACAAATGAACAAAACAAACAAGCAAAGAAACAAAAACATATATGAGTAGACAGACAACAGTTTAGTGGTTACCAGAGGGTAAGAGGGGAGGAGGGAGGTAGAAGAAGGCAAAAGCGATCAAATATATGGTGATGGAAAGAGAACTGACTCTTGAGTGGTGACCACGCAATGTGATCTATAGATGATGTATTACAGAATTGTACACCTGAAACCTATGTAATTTTACTAACCACTGTCACCCCAATAAATTTAAAACAATTTAAAGAAAAAGAAAACAAACAGTTCTGATGAAAGGCCACATGATGTTGTCAAGCACGATCCACTAGACAAATCACAAGATCAAGGGGGTCAGGGGATACAGAACGAAAGTGGAGGTGCTGTCTGAGCAAAGCTTGGAAAACAGTCCTGGGGAACATAAATATCATTGCTCTTGCGGTGTCTTCAAAACATGAAAGAGCTGAAAGCATGTTACAGACCTGAGATCAGAACGTGCTGTTTGCAATTATCCTGATGAGGATATGCCTATATACATACGTAGCCTCCTATAGATTGGGGCTCCCTTTTAAGTTACATGTTGCGAGAGAAAATTGATCAAAAGTTCAAATTTGCACACAGTTGCCTCAATAATTGTTTCGATTTAGTCTCTGTAAGGACCATGTATCTTTTATTCTTTTGAATGTGTGAAGTTTGAAATTTGTACCCTGACACTTAATTTCCCTCCCCCATTTGTAAAGGTAATGCAAACATTAGCTTTTTAAAAATTTGGTCCTTCAAAAAACATTTTAATTCATAAAACAGGATAACTCTATGCAGACTGTTACAAACATGCTTTGTTCTCTTAAGCATCTACTGTGAAGTACTTTCCTACTATAGGCAGTAGTATGACTCCTCTTGGAGCTAAATCTTTAGCTTCTGTGACATTTTTCTTAGATTGAATTTTTGTAAATATTTTTGTAAATTTCATAACATTTTGGTAGGGTAAGTTTCTGTTTGTGTGATTTCTAAGTTAAATGATTTATGTAATTTTTTAAAACATTTGAAATCGATTGCCAAATTTTCATCCAAAAAAAAAAAGTTTAAATTTCATCAACAATGTATAAGGCGGCTTAATTCCCACATACTTAGCAATCTTCTTAGCAAATTGAAGGCTAAAAAGACATACTTAAATTTTGTTTTTAATTTCCATATTTTTTATTACTAGGATAAAACCCACATTCAAGTGATTATTGGTTGTAATATAATTTTGAGTAGTATAGGCATTTTTCGTTTGCCTCTCCAGTATCACTCTTCTCCATTTCACCTCTCTGCTCTCATGCCATGCATCAACAGGCACCCTCTTCCTCTGTATCCAGCTGCATTAGCTAATGGGAGGTACTGACAGAAGATGAGACAGTAGGAGTAATAATAAACCATTTACCCCCGTTGCCTTTCTTCCACTTCTAATTATTGGGTGTAACTCCCTAAGTTGTGGACACTGTAGGCATGCCCCCTGGATCCCTTTTCCTGGAACAGTGCGCCGATCCCCCAGTTGCTTTATTGGCTGCTCTCAACTGCCCCTTGTCTGCAGAATTGGCCTTGCAATATGGGAGTCACCTTGTCAAGGAAATTACGTCTATGCGCCCGGAGCAGTGAAAAGGCAATTGCTGACTTATATGAGATCCACAGGTTGCCGGCTCCTCCCCTGGGTGGAGTCAACTCTGTGAGATAATTAGTGCCCCAGAGATCCCCATGGGATCAGATTGAAGATTCTCTCCAGCTGAAGCCACACTCTTGCTTCGTCCTTTCCTTTATTCTCTTTTGGCTTCTCTCCCTCACCTTTCTCCTAGGAGAGCTCTTTCAATAAATCCATTGCACAAGAATCTCTGTCTCAGACTCTGTTTCTAAGGAACTAGACCTAGTATAGTTGGTATCGTGACAATCTTAAAGAAGAGACTCTAAACATGAGACGAACCTCTTGTAATGAGAGCCATATCACTGGTGGTAGATAAAGTATTGATGGGTCATGGCATGCTGTAACAGAGACTGGAAAAAGTGGAAGGGAGATACTACCTGGGGAATACCTCTTGTATTTGAGAAGCGTAGTGGAAAGAACAGAAGGACAGTGGTATGGGGCTTGTGTTACTAAGTACTACTGATTCATTTAAAGCACAAATGACAAGCCCAGATCTAGTAATCAGCAACGTACAGCACATTGTGAGGGTCAGAGGTCCTCTTGGACTCCATTATAGAGATCCCCATCTCCTGCAGTTGGGGAAACGGAGTGGAAGAATAGGCATAGGATGTCGTTATAAGAGTGGTAGGACTTCAGAGAAGGCTGAATTCTCAGCCATGGTAAGATGCCAAAAATCAGGGTCCTGATCGAGAAGGGTTAGGTTATTGAGAAAGTGATGGGGATACCTGGGTAGATGTACTTAAACTTGAATCCCTTAATTACTTAGATACTTCTGTGTCTGCACTCCCTTTTGTTGGTAGATAAAGCCCTCACCCCTTGCTTGAAAATTATATGGAAGCCTCAGGTGAGACAAGTGCCTTATAGCATAATACTTGCCTCCCCCATGATGCCCCCAACTCCCCTTTTGGCTGCTAGATTCATAACTAGGGTCAAATGTCAGCATGATTAGGGTCTGCTCAGGGATAAGAGTGAATTTAACCACATGAGCTTCAGGACTGGGCTAATATACCATGAAGTAAAAGATGAAAAGGCTCAGAAAGTGGGCCTGGTAAAATAAATCCACTATATAAGACCAAAACAAACAAACAAACAAAAACAAAAACATAGGAAAAACAAAAACCAGAAAGCTTCCGCTAACTACATTTCTCAGGAGGGTCCAGAGTACGCTCCATTCTATTTACAAAAGTGATAAGGAATGTACCAAGGAGAAGGCGGACAGCATCATGTCGAGGCCAGGGGTAGCTGGGCTGTGTAAGCAGCACTGACAGCGGGAGATTCTGTTACAAACTGGGTTCTCTAACAGCAACGGGCATGACGAGATGCTGGGAAAACAGGCCTGGTGGCGGCACTTAACCATCAGAAGCAAGGTGGCCATCATTGCAACAGGCAAGATCAGAATGGCAGCTAGAAGGCCTAACCTAGAGAGATGTATGGAAATGGTTAAGAGAACATGGTCTTAGAAATGTGATAGATAAACAGCCGACAAGGGCATTGTTTAATATATAGAATCAAAAAAAATCAGAATAGTTGGGCAAAAAGCTAAAGCCAGTTTCTCAATAGAAAGCCACAATCCCCTGCCCAATTTCCAGCCCTGAGCAGTCCTCAGACCCAAAGCCTATCAGCTGAAAATGTGCAGCAACCCAATGAGGAAAAACGACAAAACCATCGCAAGAGTATGCAGCACTGATTTCCCCCAAAGAACTTATGACTTTTTACTCAGGCAGCCATGCACTAGAGAAAGGGGAATACCAGATATTTTGCGTGGTGTTGGAATCAGGGTTCCAGCTGCTGCTGCTGTAGTTAGATCAGATGATTACTGGAGTCCTGACCTACAACTCATTGAGAGAATCTTCACATTGGTCTTTGATCTGTAGATTCCTGTGTAGTTCTGACTTTTGTATGTTTTTCCTATGTATTATATACTAACTGACTTTTGTATATTTTTCTGATGTATTATATACTAAAAGTAATAAGAAGAAGAATGGAGAGGAGGATCCAAAAAAGAATATAACAGAAACAAATGAACCTAACTGTATTTCAAATGAATAACATGCCCACGCCGGGGAGGCAGGGCCAAGTTATTTTTGCATATAGTAATGGACAGGATGACATCCTGTGTCTCCTGATATGATGCAGCCAGAAGGATACAGCATCTCTTCCTTGGTGTTCCTGCCCAAAATCTATAACCTGAATCTAATTGCAAGAAAACATATAGATAAACCAAACTGAGGGACATTCTACCGAAGAACTGGTTTATCACTTTAAACATACCAAGGTCATGAAAGACAAAGAAAGAGTATTGAGAATTCAGAGGAAGGAGACTACAGACACATGGCAACTAAATGCCAAGTGTGACCTGGGTTAGATTCTGGACCAGAAAAAAAAATATTTTGTTGTTAAGGACACAACTGAGGCATTTGTTGAAATTTACAGAAGGTCTGTAATAACAGAATTTTGACAATGTTAATTTCCTGATTTTGATCCCTGTACTGCTGTTAAAATAAATACACTGGATTATTTAGAGGTAGGGGGGTATAATATCTGAAATAGAAATAATGACAAAATATTTGGGCAATCTGGGTGAAGGGTGCAAGGGAATTCTGTAAGTCTGAAATTATTCCATAATAAAAAGTTACAAAATACATGCAGAAGTTGCAATTCTTTAAAGGAGTATATTTTTAAATTCACAGCAGCATTCATATTTCAATGAGTATTTTGTTTTCAATGCTGGACTACTTAGAAGGCTAATGTATCTGATACTATCATAATTATACAAGAAACTTCTTACAAATTCTCTCTTGAAATGATTTGATATTCTAAGGGGAGGAAAAAGTATGCAAAACAAACAGCATAATTGAATTGTATTGGCCCTCATCCTTTAAGCATGTCTGACGATACACGTAGACCATTAAAACAAACCATGGGTATCGCTATGGTTTTCATGGCTGTCTCTAATACTCTTCCTTTTTTTGCTTCTATGTTTAGCTCTGGCTCTTGCCTCCAAATTCCATAGGGCTTCATTTACCGTTCCTTGGATTCAGTGTCATTGTATTCATTCATTCATTCATTCATTCATTCATCAGCAAACACTTCTGGACCACACAGTAGATGCCAAAAATATGGAAGTGGTTTTAAAACATTGACGTAGTCTTTTGCAGTCCTCAAGCTGCCCTGTCCATAACCTTAATTTCTCTCTAAAAACATTGGCTTATAATCTCCTCACTTGATTTGTCCTAATTTGAATATGTTTCAGAGTATACTCTGCCCTAATTAATTCTTCAGATCTCAACTCCATTCCCTACTGATCTGTATCTGGTAGAATCAATCCAAAGTTTACTTTGAGATAAAATAAGGATGGGTGGATATTTCAAGATGAGACTTCCATCTTTCTATCAATCTGCCTGATATGCTACTTTAACAAATTTAAGTAATCAGGGAAAATATATGTGTATAAATATCAGACTGTGTTAGCAGAAAACAATGGTATATTAAAATCTACACAAGGTAGTATATTTTAAAATATAGAACCAAATAGATATAACATACTTAGGAAATATAAAACAGTAGAAAATGTTTATTTTCAGATTCATAATATTGGAAAGAAACACTGGTCATATCCCTAGGTTTCCTTTAGGAAACTAGGGGAAAATTTAAGTGATTTAAGGTTGAAGGTGTGTGGTGAGTGAAAAGCAATGATTTTATTCAATTCAGTCATGACCTCCCCAGAATAACTTTAACTTATTCCTCTACCTAACAGAAGAATATTGATCTCCAAACACTAAAGTTTTTTTATATTGTATACTTAGTTCAGAAACTTTCCATATTCTAAAATATATTCTATCCTCCTTACCCTGATGTATAACAAGGTCTTATAAAAGAATTAAAAGACATAAAACAAAATTGAGTCTAAAATGATGTAATTGCCAGAGTTAAATAGTTGGACTATTGATTAATTCACCCCAGTTATATAAAGCACAGTCATTCCTTTTCCCCCTTAAGAACCATAAATGTAAAACTTTTGAGTTAATGCTAATATAACGAAAACAAACTTTCATGTAATAAGCAGCACCTCGTCATTCTGTAGCATTGTGAGACCTAGCAGCATTCACATATTGTACAAAACACCACATCTGGACCACCAATTTCCCTGCCATTTCACTCTGTGACATCGATATAACAACAAATCAGTGAGCGCTATGTATCCCTAACCCAGATCAACAGCAAGTTATGTTGCCTGGATTCTTGGGTACATTAGATCATTGGCTATTCTGATGAAAACAGAAACATGGCCTAAATTCTAGGAAATGGGCTTTTTCCTGGCATTGGGTGGTTTACCACTGCTGCCCATGACATTCATATAACCCTGCCTTTTAGGGTTATTTATCACTAACGCAAGCTACCGGTATTCATCCCAGTGGTGTTGAATTCAAATGGTTAGTATAGAAAGAAACATTAGCCACACATTCACATCGTTCTCATAGGGCCAAGAGATCAAAAAAGGTCACCGTGCATATGAGATTTGGCTCAAGCCTCCCATCTTCTTTTCCTTGAATTCTGAGGCCCTTGTCAAGCTTTATTTTCCTAGGGTCTTAAATTATTATGACCATTTCTAATTGTGAATTTCCGATTTTACAAAATCCTTGATCTCTTCACCTTGGGTTTCCTCAAGGCGCAGTCATTGGATTCCTTCTTTCTCCATTTACACTCCCTTGGAATCATAGATAGTCTCATACCATTAAATATCACCTGCATACCCAAGCTCCCAAATTTATACCTCTAGCTCATTCCTCTCCCTGAACTCCAGACTCATTTATCCAACATCTCCTTTGCACCTCCATTTGAAAACCTAATAATTTTCTCAAATTTAACACAGCCAAGTTTCTGTTCATAAACTGCCCCCTCAAACCTGCTCTAGCCTCATTCTTCCATATCTCACGTAATGATAATTTAAACCATCTACTTTTTCAGAATACAAATCTTAGGGTGATCTCGAGTCCTCTCTTTCTCACGCCGTTTATCCAGCCTATCAGGAACACATACATGATTTCATTTCGAAATATATCCCAGACAAACGTCACTATCATAATGGACAACCCATTTCGGAAAGCAGCAAAAAGCATAAAATAGGAAGAAATTTAACCAAGAAGGTGAAAGATCTGTACACTGAAAACAATAAAACACGATGAGAGAAATTGAAGATGACACACATGGAAAGATATCTCACGTTCATGGATTGGAAGAATCAATACGGTTAAAATACCCATGCTACCCAAAGCGACCTGCAAATTTAACACAATTCCACAATTCTTTTCAAAATCCCAATGAAATTTTTCACAGACAGAAAAAAAAAATTTCTAAAATGTATATGGAAGCAAATACAAGGAGTCTTAGATTACAGGAATACAGACTCACCAGCAGAAACCACCATGGGAACCAGTGCCCGAGTAGAAGAACCTGAACTGTAATTGACGATTTGCTGGAGGCTCAGTGTGGACAAGTCTGGGAATTAAAAGTTCCAGAGGGACCCAGTCATGGAGGGGACCTCACAATGTTGTGAGATTTACCTACAGGAGCTTGACCAGATGGCACAGTAAATATCAGAGAAAAGCACACAAGGATGTGCGCCCAGCAGAGAAGTGAAAAGTACGCCAGAGCACTCGGTTCTCAACAAAGTCTGACCTCAGGGGAACCTGGTTAACCCTCCTGTGATTGTAACCATATTAACCTGTTAGAGTATTATCAGAGCCTCTCTGAAATGGGGGCAGGAAAATACTTAACTCCAGCTGACTCTAGTCTTTCACACGGGAGAAGGAAAATAGCCAACTCTAGCCATTCTAGCCATCCTGTGCCACCTAAAGGGGGAGAAAAAACTGGGAAACAATTGTACAATCATGTCAAGAGACACAGGCTCACTGAAAGACTGAGAGCTGATCATAAGACCATAGAACACTTCCCCACCCTGCACTCCTCACCCCAATATTACTAATGGCCCATTACAGCCATTCTTTTTAGCCAGTACATCATGCTTGACTGTCAACAAAAAATTGTAAGGCATACTGACAGGAAAAACAAAAGCAACTTGAAAAGACAGAACAAACATGAAAACCAGACATGGCAGGGGTGTTGGAATTATCAGACCAGAAATTTAAGACAACTCTAATGAATAAAGTAGACAGCATGCAAGAAAAGATGGAAAATGTAAGCAGAGAGATGGGACTCTTAAGAAAGAACCAAAAAGGAATGCTAGAGATTAAAAAAAAAAAACGAAAAAAAAAAACATAAAACACCGTACCGGAAATGAACACTGCCTTTGACGGGCTCATTAGTAAACTGGACATGGCTGAGGAGAGAATCTCTGAGCTAGAGGATGTATCAAGAGAATCCTCAAAACCCAAAAAGCAAAGAGAACAGAAACTGGAAAAAAAAACCCAGAATAGAATATCCAAGACTGTGGGACAACTACAAAGGTACTTTTCTACTCAAAATCTTCTGACAGCACCATGCTTCTTCATTCAGAGTAAAAACCCACATTCCTACAATGGCCTAAGAAGCCCTGTGTACTCTGGCGCCTTTACTCCTCAGTTCCTTCACTCCAAGCACTGATTTCTTGTTGCTCCTGGAGCACATCCTGAGAGGCACATCCTGTTCCCTTTACCTGAAATGCTCTCCCCAAAACAATTAGTGGGCTGACTCCCACACTCCTTTCTAAGTCTTTGTTCACATCTCACCTTCTCTGAGATGCCTAATCTGACTACACGATTTTAAAGTGCATCCCTCCCCCTTTCCCATCTCCTATTATCTAAATTGTTTTATTTTTATCCATAGCATTATTAGATGCCTTAGTAATTGATCAACATGTTCCTTTGTTCTCTTTCCATTAGAATATAAGCTCCTTTTAAGGGCAGAGACTTTCATCTGTTTTATTCACTACTATGGCTCCAGCACTTGGAAAAATGCTTGACAAATAAGTCAGTAAACACTTGTTGCAGAAATAAATGCAAAGTTTGTTTTTTGTTTTGTATGTGAAGCACCTTTCCCTCTCTGATTAGCCTCCTGGCAATTGCCCTGATGGTATCCTCTTAACGGACCTCTGATTAAAAAATGGGCACAGGTTGCAAGTTTTACTAATCGTTTTGCGCAGTTGAGAAGGATTGCATTGCCACCCAGGACAGACATACCTGCTCTGAAATTACCTGCCCCCACCTGCACAAGGTGTTTCCCTTGGCTGTACTTCCCCACAAGCTCCAGCCATTTGCCATGCACTTGGCTTCCTCCATTCTCACCACCTTACTTTCTATCTTCTCTATCTCTCGCTGCTCTCTCAGTCCCAATATTTCTGTTAACTTCTTATGGGCAGTGTTTAACTATCTCTTTTACTCTTTCTCTAGATTATGCTGTTAGTATCCTTGAGTCCACAATTACAAAGGCTGGCCAAAGTATGTTCAAAATCAAAGACAGTTCTCTCTCTAAGAGGAATTCTGGTACGAGTTGTTTAAAATAAAAGACCTGCTTTGCTATACAAGTTAAAACTAATAGTACAAGGAATTTAGGGGTGCTTTTGATATCACATTTCTCTGGAGCACCAAAGTGTAGGTGTGGCTATAATAGCTTCATCTTCTCAGTGAGTCAAGTTTTCAGAATTACTACGGAAAAATCTCCATAGAAGATAGTGTCCTTCAAATGCAGCCATCATGGCACTGACCCTGAGAAGTGATTACGGTGTGATACTAGGCTATATCAACTTTGTAAAGAAAGGTACTTGCTTTCAAAAGAAAATACCAATTTACATACATAATCACATCTTTAAATTGAAGTTAAAAAAGCCCATACTATTAAGCAATTAATCCTTTTTAACTAACCCTTAAAATTAAATTAAATAATTAAAATTAACTAAGTAATCTTTGGTGCTGTCTTATTTTTCTCCAGTTTTTATACATTGTCTCCTTTGACAACTTGGTGTGGCATTGATTCCAATCCTACCTGAGCCACAGCTCAATCTACAGACTGAGGTATAGAAGCTTTTCTAAAGATGTAAAAGACACCTGAGATTACAAATCATTCATCATGAACTTTTTCACAGCATGCATTCTTTTAGTTGAACCATGATGTGGGATTGTTCTATTCAGGAAGGTCAAATCTTAGGACATATATCAAAAGAATAATGCTTAAGATAAAAAATAGCTTTTAAGGTTGTATCCAGAAATGACAACAATAACACATAACGACAGGGACCTCGGATTTAAATTGAGAGTATTGCTTTTATCACACTACGAACTATATTTCCTTGCTCAAGCTGAGACATTATAAAACTAACAATGTTACTATTTAGCATACATTAAAAGGAAGCTAGGATATTTCTTTATGTAGAAACACCAAAATCGGGAATCTACTGTAATCACATTGCATTTCCTAATGGTCCCATACAGAAATGGACAAAGAACAAATAAAAGTGTAGCTAAAACCTTTAGATATACCATAAAGCTCTCTCATATAAAGGGCATTTAGTATAGAGACATCTTCATAACAATCAACATAGCTTCAGGAAGATAACACCACAAACTCTTTTATCTGCCAGAGAGAGAACTGCAGAATTTAATAAAGGCATTCCAAAATTCTTTGCAAACAAGCCAACATAAAAGTTAGTTAAATTAATAAATGATGAGACGGTTAACTGGAGACTTGTGTTCACATAAGGCTGGCTATGTTGAATAGGTCAGATATTTGTTATTAGATACACAGCTTTTAAATATAGGTCTCTCTGTAGGGTCATGTGTTCAACTCATTCATGACTCAGTGAACCTTAAAAGATCAGGAAGCCCACTTGCTTATATTCATAAACGGCCTTATATACATTTTCCTAATCTTGTTTGCATTTATTATTTTAAACAACGCTTCATAAAAGATGATAACATAGTCTACCATGGCTATAAATTACCTGAATATAGAATCACCTTCAACTTCTCTTTTGAGAGCTTTTCTTTGCAGCACAACCCCAGTCTTCCTGGGTTCCACGTCTTGCACAGATATCTAATATGCATGAAAGATTGTCAACAGTTCCTTGTGGCTTGCCACAACAACAGTAGTCATCCACCTCCCTATTCCAAGGGGTGTCATTTACTATAATTGGAAGGAGGCTATATAGGTAGGCACTGTAATCAGACCAATCAGTGTGTTTCCTACTCCACCCCTTAATGAGCTAAGTTTAACATCTATTAACCTCACTCCTGGGTGCTCTGAGGATTAAATAATAGTCAACACACAAAGGGCCTGGCATATAGAAGACATTCAGTGAATATTCCTTTGCTTTCCTTGTCTTGTCCTAAAAAATACACACAAAAAAAGAAAAGAAAAATAAATTAAGTATAATTCAGCCACACAGTTATAATAAATTTTCTTGTAATAAACCTTATATGTTTGGTTTTATTTTCTACCTGAGAACTCCCCAGATAAAAAAAAAAAAGAATGATTGACTTTTGACAAAGAAGCCAACCAATGGTCGCAAAACCAAAAACGTCACAATTTCCTAAGTATCAAACAAATGAAGGTTTTCCTACTTCTATGATGTTCAAACTTTGCAGCCAAGTCAAGTAATGTAGGAATGTGTTTTTACATTTGGTACAGGGCTCCATCTCCCTAGCATCCCTCACACCTTATGTAAGTTACTATTTCAATAAAAGTGTTAAACACTGGCTTTAAAAAGAAGAAGAAGAAGAATTTTCTTTTGAATCTTAGTGAGAATGATAGTTTAAAATACCTTCTTTTATCAATATTGGCCCAAATCATACAGAAACATTTAGGGGAAAATGAAATTATTGTTTCTTTATTATCTTAATCACATAAATGATCAAGCCTAAACAAAGCAATCGGTCTCTGTGGATCAGTGAGCAGTGGGTCCAAACTTGCTAAGCTGTGATTATTGCAAATGAAGAGTGTTCCACAGAAATCCTATTTATAAAAGGGGTCAGAGTGAAATGCATGGTGATCCTCAACACTTTTATAAATCCTCCTGTCTTGTGACCACATGAATGAGAAAGACGAGTGTGTGCTTCACTCATAAGGCAGAATCTTTATTGTCTGTGATAACATGATTAATAAATGGCTAAGTTGAATACCAGTCCAAGTAAGCATTTCTTCAGCACCTACTATGAGCCAGTATTATTCTAGGCAGTTAGGATTTAAAGCGAATGAACTACAGTCCTTGACTTTGCAGAGCTCATAATGTAGTTAAGGAAAGGCTAAAGGCAGAAATGTCCAATTGTTGTTTTAATTATAGCCAGATAATCTGAAGGCTAGTTCCACATTAAAAAAAAAATATATATATATATATATATACATATATATATATATATATGTATATATGTATATATATATATATTTTAATAAATTTAAGTAAAAAAGTAAAAACAAACAAACAAACAAACAAAAAAAAAAACACCACAAAAAACCTTAACTATGGGCCGGCCGAGTGGCGCGATGGTTAAGAACTGACTTGGGACGCCAGAGGACCCCGGTTCGGATCCCACATATGAGGGCCAGTGACACTGCCCTCCACAGCTAAGATGCTGAACAACAGCTCAACCTGGAGCTGGGCTGCCATTAGTCGCCTGCCACTGCGTAGGCTGCAGCCCCTGTGGCAGTGGGTTGCCAAGGGCTACCGTGTGTAGCCAGCAGCCAGCGTGAGCGGCCAGCAGCCACAGTGAGCGGCCATCCAGAAGCCAGCAACTGATCTGCCTCGCCCAGGAAGAGCGCAATGATGGTGCCAACTTGGGCCAGTGAAGCAACGTCCTCCACAACTAGACTGAAGAACCAACTTGTCTGTTCCCCTTCCCCCAATTCCCCAGCGCTGTTCCCATCCCCCCAACTCCCCAACAAAAATCTTTAAAAAAAATAAAAAAGAACCTTAAGTACCAAATTCATTTCCATAGGAAGCTATATATTTTTATCACTTTATCCATAAATATGTCAATATATATTTCAAAGATAATTATTCTTTTTTTTAAAGCCAGTGTTTAACACTTTTATTGCAATAGTAACTTAAATAAGGTGTGAGGGGTGCTGGCAATTTCTCTCCACATTTCCTGTAAATTTGATCTAGAGCTTGATCAGATTCGAGTTTCATTTATTCATTGATTATTTTTTGTGGGGGGTGGGCAGGGTGCAGAGGGCAAAGCTACTGCATAGATAGGGTTATGTGCCTTCCTCAGAAGGTATACATATCTGGTTGTTATTCTTTTTGTGATATCAGCAGCCATTGCTAATAGATGCCTAGATCTATTCATTCATTAGGGCTGTTAAATGGTGATACTCTAATTCCATCATTCCTCCTTCCTTTATTAGCCAGAGCATGTCTATAAAGAGAAAAATCTCCTCATCTATTTGGTTTCACAGTGGAATAGTAAATATAAAGGGTCATGAAAAGTGCTTGATACTTTCACTTTATTTGGCAATTTGAAAATAGGTGAAATCATTATCAACCAATTTCACTTGTCTTATAAAAACATCATGATCTCATGGGTTTTACTATATTTGATGTGTTTTACCCTTTAGGTTCACTATACTCACTGGTGCTCAATTTGTCCCATTGTTGACCAATGGAAGTGCCCCCAGCTCTCTTAAACCCTTTTAAATATAACCATAGCAGCCTACGATAGTCTCTTTGCATGCAAAATAATCTAGGCCCATCTTGTACATTACGTGTGCCAGACCCCAAGGAACCGTGGCTCCTTTTTTGGGAAATGGTTAGAGACTGTGATAATTGCTTCTAAACCTTTTCAATGTACAGAGTTAAGAAATATGCTTTCCCCCATGAGCATAAAATATATCAGGAATACAGAGCCATACTTATACTTCTAAATCAGATTCAGAACTGAACCTGTTTTATCCAATACACATTTCCCTTTTCTATTGAGAAATTCAGATTTTCAATATTGGGGACCAGGGGCCCCAGACCTACCTGACCTTTGTAAACAACCCTTTACAATGCTTTCATTTCTTAATTAGTCTTTTTTGAGTGGAACAGAATTGGCGTGGCTCCGAATTCTACTACAATTAATCAAAAGAACAATGAACATTTGCTGAGCATTTCTTGTGTAATATTATTTAAACTGCACAACAACACCGTACAAAGGAATTGTTATTCTCACTTCATAGCTGAGAAAAAATTTAAAGCTCAGAATTTTGAGTAATTTACAGACGGTGACAGAGTTATTAATGGGAATACCAATCAGTGATTTGTCTGACACTAAAACCCAGAGTTAACCAATTACTAATGATTATGCTATGGCACCTATTTAATTAATAACATTCTTCTTCCATTATAATTTTGAACTAAGCCAAGCCTATTAGCCAGAACCCTGGTGGCAGTTAGAGAAAATAAGTGGCACATAAATAATTAAGGCTTTATGGCCTATTATTCCACACATGCTATTTAATTATATATGCATGCCTGTGTAAGAGGCCCCACATACCTAGAGAAAGTCAATAAAATTTAGCTTGTGGGATCATGTGAGTTGTTTGACTGTAGAATCTTGTGGCAACACCAAGAAACCTCCCTGGTGATGTAATATGCTCTGGGGAGAAAACTTTGTAATGCCCTCCCAGGCTGTAGTTTTAAAGCCAATTAGAAAGTGGATAGACTCTATTTTTATGTCTTTTGTTAAAAGTATAACTGAGTTTTGCATTGCCAAGCATTGCACAAATATTGGAGTGCAGCAATTTTAATTAGCTTTAAAGTTTTTGGGATTTTTTTTGGGGGGGGGCGATGATGTGTTCATATTCATCAATTTGATTTTGAAGTGTGTATCAACAGAAATGATAAATGTTTAGAAAGGTGTACTTGAATTATAACCATATTTAAATTGGATAAATGTATTCATTATTTCTGTTATACAATGCAAAAGTGGATACCAAAATAGAGGTTCTGGCTCCTCCCCTTTCATTAGCTTCAGGGAAAATTGTACAATCCCCTCAAACTGATCAGAAAGGGCTGGTTACGGTCATCTCCAAAAGTGAAATTGTCATCTCCTAAGGCAATGAGAGGTCTGGCTGTAGGTTCTTCTACAGCCTTTTGAGGTGAGACCCCTGGTGACAGGGGGACAAGTTCCCAGTGGCGGACTGCTTATAGCACCTGCTTCCAGCATTCCTTCTGATCCAATCACTTCCACCAGTTTAGGAGATGTAGGGTGGTAATCATAAATTTGGTGTGAGCGCAACTATTGGATTCATTTCTGTGCCGTGAGTAATACCACTAAGGAGGTAAAATATGGGCTGGCTCCATTTTGTTGTGTTGCAATTTGAAGGCACTAAATATGTGTTTGCATGCATTGAGGATGAGACAGGAAGGATCCGTTTAAAAAGGAGCATTCAAATACTAATATGATACAAACTTTGTCATTTAATTATCCTACCATACTTATTCCTTATGAGAACCTATTAAGACAGTTATTAGAATTCCCCCACTTTATAGATAGCAGTAGTGAGCTTAATAAATGCTAGAAACCCGCTATGCTTTTAACATGCACTATCTCATTTAAGCCTCACAACAATTCCCATGTGGATGGTGTTATTATAATCCCTAATTTAAAGATGAAAAATTGAAATTTAGAAAGATTAAATTCTTTAGTCAACATGACACAATTAGTAAGGATTGGAGCTGGGAATTGAACAAGCCATCATGTCCTCCCTGGCCTTCAAGCGAATGAGAATACAAAGACTCAGAGAGAATAAATCAATTCTAGATCATTTTGAATACAAAACCAGCTCTCTTTTCACTATAACATGCAATTCCACAGACAGCACAGAATAAACGTACGAAATAACCTCATGTACAGTGCCAATTACATATTTTAAATTTACAACACTCTGTAACATATTAATACAGCACCAAGCAATGGTATAAAAACTAAAGAAAAGCAAAATAATTAAAGGCCCAAATTTGATTAATTCAGTAGGTGATGCTTTCAGCAGAAAGGGAATTTTGACCCATAAGGAAGAAGGAAGTGAAAACAACGAAAGGGCATTCTAGGTAACTGTGTTCATGTCCCATTTGGGAGCAGGAGGGACATGATGCTAAAATGGAGAGGTGGTAAGCTATTTCAGGCATGGGGCTAGGGTAATGTTTTATCCTAGACCATTCAATGATCTTGAAGAAATAGAAAATCATCTTAGAGAAGTTTATATTTTTTTGGAATTCATAGATCCCACCTATGTAGCTTTCCTTTATTTAACTTAAAACTTCCTATGTGACCAGAGAATTATTTAAGATAAAAAGTTTCAGGGTCATCTAACACATGTATGCAGTGTGCTCTTCTAAGAGGTGTGGTTGTGTTAACTCTTATTGCCTTTAAGAAAAATAAGATCTGTACAAAGTGAATCTACTCTAAGCTAGACTTCAAATTTCGCCTGGAAATAGACATGTTAAGCTGTATAATGTGCTTTCCACATAGATGATGTTTCAATTAGGAATAGAGCAACAGGAGTCTGCAGGAAAGTGCCTAGATAGATAGAGGACACTATTTGGATGGGTGTGCCCTGGATATACCTTAACTTGCTTACATTCCTACATTCGATACATTCTTGCATTCTGGCTAACCAATGTCGACCGCACTTTCTCCCACTTATGATCCATGTCTTGCTAACAACTCAATTTTTCTGTCTATGGCCTTGTATCTTCATAGGTCTACTCAAATTGCCAGTTTCTCTGTGTACCCCTCCAGCCTTCCCATCCTGAGCTGAGATTTTCTATATAACTTCCCCAGGGGTACTAGACTTCGCTTCTTGCCATTCCCCCAGCTTGGTTCTTTATATTTTCTTGTCTTTACTCAGCCAATTGGATTGAGAGATTACCAGATACTCTACCCAGAGAAGTAGAAGCAAGGGTCTGTGTTTGTATTGGGTGATATAGAAAATGCTGAGCTGGGCTTGGTAGTAGAGGATGTTGTGCTAATAAGCAAAAGGCAACAGAGAAAAGAAGCTTGGGGCAGAAGTTGAGGTAATATCTTGATTCAAAGGATCATCCCAATGGCCTACGAAGAGAGATCACCTAGATTAAAGCCATGAAATAGAAACCGGAACACTAGATTAAAGCTAGATTATTAATACATTCATCTTCCCATCCATTCATCCCACTTACCATATGCCAGACATTATTCAAGGAATCTTGTGGATCATTTTTAGAATTCTGCCTGCTATCCCTCAGCACCTTGGCTACCAACTGGCGCTTTGTAGGCACACTAGATTCTGTGCTCCTTTATGTAAAATCTCATGATGTCTTTCCATTGATACAAGCCTAATTTACGGCAAAATAATCAAAATAAATGATGGAACATAGAACCTGCAAAAATTCCTTACCAAAAAAAGAGAAACTTTCATTTTAGCGATTGCTCAGAGCTCCGGCTCTTTAGAGGCTGCTCAAAGTTGTGCTTTAAGTCCAGGCATTGCTATATAAGGCCTCTTGCAAGCTTAGCAACACTGGAGATTTTTAGGTACCAGCATTTGTAAATAAAAGGCAATCAAGCGGAAGATATTAACATGCAGAACCAGCCAACTTCCTTGTGTCTTTTGCCTTTTCTTATCTTTCTCTATTGAGCGTATTTATTGTTCGCTCTATAATGAAAACCTGTCACAATGTGGCAAGCTCTATAGGGCAGCTTAGAAAACCACTAGAATGCCTACAGAGTACATGCTTACATTCTAGCTTGTGTGTCATTCTCTGGATCTCTGTTATGAATAATAGAATTGGAAAAATTCAGAATCACTTTCATTTTTATTTTATTTTTTCAAATGTTAACAGGGTATTCTTCCCAAGGACCTTGTCAAATTATTCTCTGAAGCTTCAGAGGTAATCCCCAGTATAAATTCATGGAGTTACCTTCTTCTCCTCTATCTGCTTAAGAAATTTAGCCTTGTCAACCTTTTCAGTAAGCGGCAACTCAAGGGTCAAAAGCTGGCAAGTGAGCCTTCTCGGGAAGAAGGCTTAATGATAGGCATAGGAAAAATAAGACTCTTTCAACCTAGGCAATAGTATAAGTGTAATGATCTCATAAAGTTAATCAGTATCCACACTTGATGCAAATTCTTCTCAAAAAAACCTCCTCTCCATCTTTCCAATAGGGATTTAGCAGTTTGTTTTATTGGGTCAACATAAGCCTCGTCTTAACACTAGACATCCAAATGTTTTAAAATCTTGATATTTTAACACTGTGAGAACTGACTCTGGTTGGACAGCTGTTCTCTAAGACTTCCAGAAGACCAATTACTTATTTGAATCTTAAATTAGTTTTCAGCATATTTACCTCCCTCTCTCCACATTTTTTATTATCTATGATTTATTTGGCAGCTTTATTCTATGTATATTGCCAGTGTCACCAAATTCACTTAGAGATAAGCATGAAAAGTTTTATAAACAATAGACTTTGCATAAATGTCTTGTGTATGAACTGAAAAGCGGGCGTAGGGGAAAATACTTCTTAAAACATGTCATAAGAGCTCATTAAAATGTTACTTAGCAATTTTTTATTAGAAAATCCTCCATATATTTACTATGTTTCATTCTACCCTTTCAGGTTTCATTTTAACACACAGGTTAATTTTCATGTATACTCTGGCTTCTTAATGAATGCATCTTGTTCATAACCACAAAGCAAGAAGGAATGATCATAAAGGTCAGTGCCTAAATAATCAAAAAAGATGTTTCAGCACATTGTATGTTTCTAGCAAAAAGAACACTCAAAAGAATAAAAAGCATAAAACTATTTCTTTAAAAGAAAATATTTTTAATCGTTCATTGTGTATTAGTCAATCATAATCTGGTGTTATCTACAGTTGCTTGGCTTTTGTTTATTTGCTTGTTTGGAGATGAGGGTTATACTCACTGTTAATCAATTTGTTCATGTCTTTTATTTCTTTCTCAACATGAATTACCCATGAATAGTTTAAAACTCTTGTTTATGAGAACATTTTCCAAAGTCCAAAGGAAATTTTTAATTTGGAAAAATGTTATTTAGATAATTCATTTTTTATTATTCTTGCCAATGTAGTCAATACATTCCCTGACATATGAATCAATGTTAATTCCTTAACATTACTCTCTATTTCTGTGTTCTTAGTGCCTCTTCCCTGATTTCACAACTACTTATCAAAACAAACAGCTTATCTAATTTCACTGCTCTTAACACCTTTCATATTGTCTTGTGATGTTTAAAGTTGTAGGTAATTCACATGTGAAATACGCTTGTCTTTAATGTGTCCCATTTCCTCAAATCCTCTGCCTCCAATGAAACCTGAAATCTGATTTAAAACAAAGTTCAAAATAACATCTGTTTAGCATCCATGCCAGTATTTTTACTTTGAAGATTTATGGCATATGACAGCCAACCTTTTTAACAGGAATGAAAAGAGTAAACATCAGAAAGGGGATTCTAGCTCAAAGTAAGTTGAGAATTCATAAGAAATCACCTGTCAGCTTTCAATGAGTCCATGCATTCCAGACTTGACAAATTGCTTTTCAGGATGATGAATAAATTTAAAGGTATAATTTCATGGCCACTGTCATTATTCTTGGAGAAATGATAGAAATGTGAGTCCTATTATGACCAAAGACAGAAGCATATTTCCATTTCCAAATTGGCAGGTTCTGGAAACTTACACCACATCTTTAATAAATTTGAGAACTGATTATTAATATAATGGGTAATGGCCATGCAGGATAAAAAGCAAAGATTATTGAAAATCAACATGAGTTCCCAGGGCAGAAATACATCTAAAGTAATATAATGACCTTTCCCTGATAAGTTTTTAATGTGACTGATCAGCAAAACACTGTTAACATGATGTATTAACTTCAACAAACAAAAGTATCATATGATACTCTTGGAAATAAAGTAATAAATATTAACTGAGTAATAGTACTTTTAAGAGGGTTACTTAAGTATTGATTAACGGTTATCTATCATCTAAAATGAAGTTTCTACTGAGGGCTGCCTGAGTGGCTCAGTTAGTTAAGAGCTCACTCAAGAGTTTGAGCTCTGAGCAACGTGGTTCAAGTCCCTGCCCAAACTGAGCTGCCGCTGAGCTGCCAACAGTTGGCAGAATGGCTCAGCCAAAAAATAATAATAATAAAAAAAATAAAATAAAATGAAGTTTCTACTATAGCACTGTTGTTTTCTGACTCTATTTACTACCATTTAATCATTGATTGGATGAGAAAAATTATTTTCAAATCAGATATTAACATTTAATATCAAATTAGATATCAAAAGCTGGAAAGACTCATTAGACTAATATTCTAGAATAAGTAAAGTCCCTCCAATCACAATAAACAAGGTAACTATTAAACACATACGAAACATTCTCAGAAATCTTACAGAGTAGATTGTAAAAAACTTGGCTTCATAGCAGAGCCTATGGAAAGACCTAGAGGATTTATTTAATTTTCATTTTGATTCATTCATTTATCCACTCATTTAATAAATATCTATCAAAAATGTGCTGTGCACCAGGTTCTATTCTGGGTAAGGGAAATATAGTACTGAATTGATAAGTTGTGGCAGAAGATTAATAAGTAAATAAATAAACAAGATAATTTCATGTAGAAATAAAATTCCAATATATTGATTAGATGGAATAGGGTGGGGAACTGATTTAGGGTAGCTAGGGAATGACCACTGAGGAGACGGTATTCATGCTCAGAATTGAAAACAAGGATCCAGACATAGGAAAATCAGAAGTTAAAACTTTAAAGCACAGAAACCATGAGGTGTGAAGACTCTCAGAGGAAGATGAGCTTGGTCAAGTCAAGGAATGCAAAGACCAGTGCGAGCAAGTGGCAAATAGTACAATAGAGAGATCTCAATAGTTGTGTGGAGTCAGATCATGTAAGGATTTTACAGGTCATAAAAAAGAAATTTGATGTTATTCCAAGTGCAACGGAAATTTTTTGAAGCATTTTGAGTAAGGAAGTGATGTGATTAGATTGGATCCATTTTACATTTTAAACAGATCATTACAGTTTCTTTGCATAAAAAGGACTATAAGATAGTCATGGGAATGTGAAATGCAGTATGCGAAATACAGTCAAGAATATTGTAAAACCTATGTATAGTGTCAGATGAATACTAGACTTACAGGGGGGATCACTTCATACGTCATATAAATGCCTAGACACTATGTTGTACACCTGAAACTAATATAAAATAATATTGAATGCCAACTATAATTTTAAAAAATATATAGTCATTAAATGTAAAGTACAGTATAAGAAATATAGTCAATGGTATTGTAATAGCTACGTATGATGTCAGATGGGCAATAGACTTGTTGGGATTATTACTTTGTAAGGTGTGTAAATATCTAATCACTATGTTATTCTGTACACCTGAAATTAATAATAATAATTAAAAAAAAGACTATAGAGGCCAAGAGTTGACACAAAGAAACTCACTAAGCATAATTCTGGTGAAAACAATTGTGGCTTAGACTAGGATGGTGTCAGTGGAGATGAGTGGAATGAATGAAATTAAAATATAATCTGGGGGTGAAGCAAACAGAATGAATGAAAAATTAAACATAGGATGCAGAGAAAAGTCAAGAGTGACCCTTGGTTATAAGGATTAAAAAACAGGGTAAATTGTCGTAGAATTTACTGAAATTGGGGAAACCTAGGGGAGAGATATATTAAATTTAAGATAGTACTTGGGTATTCAAGCATAGTTTTTTAAATAGATCATTCAATATTAATGCACTGAGTACCAATTAAGCTCATTGGAGAAGTCAAATCTAGAGACACAAATTGTGTACATGCCAGCAAACAGATAATACTTAATGCCATTGAGAATACTTAATGAGAAACTGGACTTGTGGAAAAATGGGAGAAATAGAAATGAGCCCTATGGTACTTTGATATTTTGTGGTCACACACAGAAGTAGGAGCCGGCAAAGCAGTTTGAGAAGGAAGAAGAAGAGAATAAAGTCAGGAGAGTATGACACTACAGAGGCCAACAACAGAGATTATTTCAAGAATAAAGAAGTGGTCAGCTAAGTATGATATTGCTGAGAGGTTAAGTAAGATGAGAAAACACAAGTGATCCTAAGACTTTTTCTTCTGGTCACAGAGGAAAAGATAATACAGAACAACCCTTCCACTAACAACAGCTAAGAGTAGTGTGTAAAATATTAAAATAACATATAATACTTAGAGATAAATCTGGGAAAAGTTATATAAGACCTGTGCACTGAAAACTATAATACGTATATCACAGAGAGACATTAAAGGAGATATAAATAAATGGAGAGTAGAGAGAGAGAATTTATTCATCTTTTGGGAAATTCAAGGTTTTTACAGTATCATTTTCCTTAAATTGATCTGTAGCCCCTACGTCATCCCAATCAAAATTCCAACAGACTCTTTTTTTGTAAAAAATTGGAAAGCTAATTCTAAAATACATTTAGGAGTGCAAATAACCTAGAGTAGCCAAAACAAATTTGGCAAAGAAGAAAACAGTTGAAAGACTTATACTGATTTCAAGAGTTATTTTAAAGCTTAAGTAAGTAATGCAGGGTGGTACTGGCATCAAGAGAAGCAAATAGATCCAGGAAACAGAATGGAGAGTCCAGAAATAGTCCCACACAAATATAGTCAATTGTTTTTCAATGAAGTGGCCAAGAACATTCAGTAGAGAAAGAATAATCCTTTCAATTAATATTGCTATATTTATTGGAAGTCCATATTAAAAATAAAAAGTGAATTTCAATCCATACTTTGCATGGTTTAGAAAAATTAGCTTACAATGTATAATATGCCTAAATTCAAGAGCAAAGCTACAAAACTTCTAGAAGAAAACAGGAAAAAACTTTTGTGAGGCCATGATACCTTTTATATGACATCGAAAGCAAAATCTATTTAAAATTAATAAATAACACTTCATAACAATTGAGAATGCCTGCTGTTCAAAAGAAACTTAAGAAAATCAAAACAAACCATGGGCTTGAAAAAAATATTTGAAAAATTGCATATTTTTAAGGCTTTGTATCCAGAATATATATATTTTTAAATGAAAACACCCAAAACTCAATAATGTACACAACTCTATAGTAAATGGGCACAAGTTGTAAACAGCGACTTCATCAAGGAAGATATACAGTTGGCAAATAAGTAAATAGAGAGTTTTTCAACTTCATTAGTCATCAGGAAAAATACTCATTCAAACCATAATGAGATATCACTAAATATTTATGTAACTGGCTAAAATTTAAAAGATTGACCATATCAAATGTTGACAAAGATGTAAGGCAACTGAAACTCCGTATACTGCTGATTGGACAGGTAACATGGTTAACCACTGTGAAAAGTAACTTGACACTTTCTTTAAAAATTTTACATATACCTACCGTCCGACTCAGCCATTCTACTTCTAGGTATTTACTCATGAGAAATGAAAGCAAGTGTCCATCTAAAACAGGTACAGGGATGTTTAGGTATCTATATTATTGATGTCTAAACTTATAAACAATCCAATGCCTATGAAAATGTTAATAGGTAAAGAAGTTATGATATATTCATACAATGAGTTACTATTCAGCAATAAGAAAGTATAAAATAGGGAATGCATGCAATAATATGGATGAATCTTAAAATTACTATGCTGAGTGAAAGAAGCCAGGTAAAAAAAGAATATATTGTGTATAACCCCATTGACATAAAATCATTTAAAATGAATGTTAACCCAGAGTTATAGACAGCAGATCAGGGATGGCTGGAGGCTGAGAATATAGAGGGAACGGTAGTAAGGACTTCGAGGGGGTGAATCACATGTGTGTTAAGATTGAGGTGATGGTTTCATCGGTGCATGCATATGTCAAACTTGTCAAATTGCATAGTTTATTCTAAGTGTCTATGCCAAGTAACCTCAATAAGGTTGTTTTCAAAATAAATGTAAAAACATTCCCTCTGCCTATGGAAATGAGAACCAAGGGGGATTTTTTTACCATGTGCCTTACCTAAACTTTGGCTGTGACCCATGCAAATGTTTCTTCCCATTCAAAGTGTAATTAATAAAACATCTCTGTCCAAGCTGCTCCACATAAAATACTAATCTTGGTATCACTCACCACTAATATCTTTCACTTCTTTTCAGTCACCTTCATTTAATCAATTACAAAATTCTGTTAATTCTTTCTTAGAACCGTCTTTTAAGTCCATGTATTTTTCTCCTGTGTCCCAAACTCTTGTCTTAATTCATCAACTTTTGTAAATGTCTCTTTCTTGGTGAAGCTTTCTCTGATTTTCTCAGATAATGACCTTGGCCTTTGGACTTTGGACTTTGGACAGCTTTTCTGTAGCAGATTTGGGGATATTTATTATAATTTTGTATATCCATCTCCTCCAAACATTGTCTGATTCCTATTCAACAAATAATTGTTACAGTGAATGTAAAGCATAGTTAAATGAAAAAGAAAATGTTTCTTCTGGAAAGATCATCAATGGAAGACATAACTGCTTTCATATATTTTAAAAAGGATAATTTTTAAGTGGAAAAATACTGTTTTTTAAAGATACAAACTAATTTAAGTAAAGAATAATTTTGATTAATTGAATAAAACATCTATTTAAAATCACTTTTAGTTAGATAATTAACAACTAAAAGCAGTAAGCTGAAAAAATATTAAACATTACAGGTAAAATAAAAGTCCTTTTTATAATACCTACCAATCCCTGCCCTTACCTTACCTCTTGCCAAAAATAACCACTACTGTGGGCTTGACATATATCCCTCCAGACTGTAAAACTAATTTCTTCCCAGCTAAACGTTCCCTAAAATGAAATAAGTGCCCCAGGCAGTGATGGAGGTGAGTTCTCCCATCATAGTCAGAGACTGGATGGCCAAATGTCATAAAATTGTTTAAAAAGAGACAGCAGGCCCAAAATGGAGTCACTTGTACTAAGCCCCATGTCAACAAACCAATACTTAATACCTAACCTAATGGCAGTTTCAACCTCTCCCAGGAATGTAACCTTTAACCAGTCAACCTGGAATTACCTGTCTGCACTAGTTAGGGGATTGCCTAAGAGACACCTTTTGCTCCCCTTTGGAGGGTGACTTTGTCTGAAACAATGAATTCTTTGCTAATAATTTCCTTTCTATGCCCCTTTACACCTTTGAAACCCTTTAATTTTCTACAGCTTGGCAGAGTTCTTTCTACTTGCTAGATGGAATGCAATCCAATTCATGAATTGCTCAATAAAGTCAATTTGATCTTTATTTAACATGTACCCAGTTCAATTTTTTGTTATTAATGAGACTCAAAATGCAATACCTGTATTAGTTAAAAATTTGAATTTGGTCTCAAATACGTCTTCCAGAAATATCACCATGGGACTACATATTTCTACACCTGAAAATATGTGTATCTTGTCTATTTTATAATTCTCAAATTGGAGCAACTATTTAGAACCCAAAACTCTTGGGACTTTAGGTCTTTAGTAAAACAAACAAAAATATCTGTATTCAGGTAATACCAAGTTCTACTCTTTTTCATTCTCTCAAGACCCTGAGTCGTCTTACACTAACTTTTCATAGTTTCATTCTTTTAAAATCTGCAAATGACTAGACACAGAAAAAACTGTCACAGTATCCCTGATCACTCTTTTCACAGTGTGCTGACACCCAATTGTTCTAAATGAAACTAGTTGTTCTAAGTCAGCAGTTCTCAACCTGTGGGTCGCAACCCCTTTGGGGGTCGAACGACCCTTTCACAGGGGTCGCCTAAGACCATTGGAAAACAAAAAGATATTTGCATTACGATTCATAACAGTAGCAAAATTACAGTTATAGAGTAGCAACGAAAATAATTTTATGGTTGGGGGTCACAACATGAGGAACTGTATTAAGGGGTCGCAGCATTAGGAAGGTTGAGAACTGCTGTTCTAAGTGATCTTGTTATAAACACATAATTTTATGATTCATAATAAGAAATGTATATTTGGTCTTCATCTCAGGTTTTGGCAGAGCTCCTAAAATCCTTGGCAAGTCCTAAGTAATGAGAATCATAAAGGTGTCTTTTCTTATGTTAATGAGGTGACTTAAGGATGAGAGGCCTATGTGCCAGTGGAGCCAACTGCCTGATTAGATGGTTAGAATTTTCAGTTTCACTCCCCAACCTCAGGGGAGAAGGGCCAGAGGTTAAATCAATGGCCAATGGGTTAATCATGCATACATAATGAAGCCTTCATGAAACCCCCAAGGACAGGGTTCACAGAGCTTCTGGTTTGGTGAACACATGGAGGTGCTGGGAAAGGGCTGGAAGTCCTGAGCCATTTCCCCATACCTTGCCCTGTGCATTTCTCCCATCTGACTGTTCCTGCGTTGTACTTTTTTATAATAAACTCAGAATCTATTAAGTAAAATGTTTCTCTGAGTTCTGTGAGCTGCCCTGGGAAATAATTCAAACCCAAGGGGAAAGTTGTGAGAACCTCTTATGTATAGTCAGTTGGTCAGAAGCACAGGTAACTGAGTCCAGAAGTATGAGGAGGAGGGCAGTCAAATAGGACTGAGCGTTTACCCTGTGGGATCTGACGCTATCTCCAGGTAAATAGTGTCAGAATTAAGTCGAATTAGCTGCTCACTGGAGATATCTAGCTGGTGACCAGAGAATTGCTTGATGTTGGTAAGAAGAAAGCCCCAATCTTCCACAGGCTGGACTTGGTCCAGGAACCCAAAAGAAAATAAATAACCATACCCATTTTCTTATGTCACATTTTCTAATTATGGACCCTAACACCTATAACACTGCCCAATTCGATGTGAATGCACAGGTGTTTTTAAGTGCAGAAGGTAATAAATAGCTGCAAGGATTATACTACCAAAATAATAAGAATCCTAGATTATAAAAGTCATATAAAAATAAAATCAACAACACAAATCACAAATAGTATAAAATAGGGCTGGCCGAGTGGCTCAGTTGGTTAAGAGCTTGCTCAAGAGTTTGAGCTCTGAGCAACAGCGGTTCGATTCCCAGCCCTAGCTGAGCAGCCGCTGAGCTGCCAACAGGTAGCAGGATGGCTCAGCTTAACAAACAAACAAACAAATAGTATAAAAATATATCTTCTAGAATAGGGACATTTTCCCAACTTTTTGCTCTTTAAGAAATAAACAAAAAGATGCCCAGATATGTTGCCAAAATTCTCCTCTGGACACAGAAGGACTATGATGGATTTTCCACAGGTGTGTTTTAAGTTTTGTTAGTTATGTGCACCCTGAGAACACATGATAGATTTAGAGTGCAGGAGGAAAATTATCACCAATGTGCCTTGATATGAGCAAATGGTGTAATTAAAGTACACCTTGGATATAATCTCAAAGGTGCATTTTCTTCCTCCACTTGTTGCCTCCTAATTAGACTCTAATTTGGATTTGTCTCTTTCATCAGATATACTTGTCCTGTGTAGAAAATTAATATCGTATTTGTGTACCAAAACTTTAGTCCAAGCCAGCCACTCTAGATTTGATACAAATTAAAAGAACTAAACAGGATTTAGGCATTCTAACACAGTTATTAAAAATCTAAAATGTAGCACTTTGTATATTGATCCAATATATCCTTAAATTCAATAAAGTAGCAATTTAATAAAATGAGGGATTGTGTTTTCTACTTTCTCTGTTTAATGAAGCTTTTTGTCCCACCGGGATAAAAATTGTCAACATCTAGTCAATGCCTACAAGATTGATTTTTAATTTCTAGTATAGAATTGATGACACTTCTCAGTTTAGTGTCTTGCTTCAACCACTTGGCCAAGAGCACCATCTGTATCTTCAGATCTCTGTAATTTTTAGATAGTTATCTCCACAGAAAAATATTTGACAATATCCACTAAATGTGATGTACTATACTAGGTACTGGAAATATAAAAATGGACACGTCAGAATTCTTACCTTAAGGAGGGTAAACAGATACAAGGAGACATAGATATACTAAGAAACATATCATACAGCATGAACAACTCCTCTAAGAGTTCCTTAGAAAGGGTAATGACAGCTCAAATTCCATATCTTCTACCTGAAATATTTGTTTGGAATTTCTCTCCTCAAATACTTCTGACCCTTTAAGAACTGGCACAAATGCCTCCATCTCAATGTTCCTTCAAGAAAGAACAGATGTCGTCTTGAGCAAGAGGGTGACATAAGTGGCTCCAGAACCTTTTTTCTCCCAGGGATGCACCCAAGTGAACAGCTACACGTGGAGCAATTCACTCTGGAAGAAATCCGTAAACTAGTTGAGCTACTCCTGCACATCCGGTGAATGAGAAAATAGCCATATCAAAATGGGGTAGGAAAGGTTAAGACACACTGTAGCCACAAACTCCACTCTCAGCGCAGCATCATGTAGTCAGGAGGGAATCCCCAAGTTCTCCCTAAGGAGTTGAAGGGTTTGGACCACACATCCAGCACCCGAATTTTTAAAGCCTCCACCTGAGGATTGGGAATCCAAAATACCTATCTCTGATAGCCAACAGGACTTGCAATCATGAGTCCCACGGGACTGTAGCAAACAAAGAAGCAATTCTTAAACTGTGCAAGCACTCACTGCAGATATCCCCCCAAGGCTCAGCACAGATGGAGGAGGCAGAAACACCATGTCATATGCCAGTATTTCCCTGAAAGAGTTCTGACTTGATACTTGACAGCTGTTGTCTGAGGGTCTGGCTTCTATTTTAGCACAAATGTAGAGGATGGCTATGATCCTCCCCAAAGACCAGGACATCTGAAAGACATTTCCCCTGCTAATATCCCTGATGAACACAGATGTGAAAATCCTCAGCAAAATATTAGCAAACTGAGTATTAAATGATCATACACCACGATCAAGTGGGATTTACTCCTGGCGTTCAAGGATGGTTCAGCATTCACAAATCAATGAAGGTGATACACTGCATTAACAAAATGAAGAATAAAACATATATCATCATATAAATAGATACAGAGAAAACATTTGACAAAACATAACATCTTTTCATTATAAAAACTCTCAGTTATGTGGGCTCGCAACCACAAAATAACTTCCAGTGACAAGGATATTGGGGAGGAATTACACAATTAACACTGCCAGCCAAGCAATACCTAGGCTACACATACATGCATCTTGGGTTAACTTTCCAAATCCCCCTTCCAGAGCCCTTCCTGAACATGATTTTGATGCCTCTTTGCTTTGCTTTCTGCAGGTTGTCCTGATTCTTGCTTTTCGATTCAGAGTTACATCGTTGTTTATTCATGAACAACGGCCTAGGCCTCCTGCTACTCCCTTCCTTGTGTCCCATCCCCCGAGTCCCTTCACGTTTCATTCTGACAGTTCACCGTATCAGTTTGAACCTAATCTCTTTCACATAATATATATATATATATATATATATATATATATATATATATATATATATATATATATATATATATTCCTTTGTAGACAAGCTGTAATGTAGATAAGGTAGCAAGTATATCCCCATTGACAGAGAGTCAAAATGAGACACAGAAGACCCAAGACCTTAACCAAAGTAGTAAATAAGTATCAGACTTTAGATTCAATTCTAGGTGTTCTAACTCTATATGCAAATGTAACTCATTATACTGCTCTGTTTCAATATAAGTAAGAAAGATTATTATCACAGCTATGAATACAGAGGGGGAGCAACCCCCTTTCCGCCCTAGTATAACAGGTGGCAGAAAAAAAAAACTGTTTCCATACAGAGCATTCATTTATAAGAGAAACTTGGTGCTGTTAAGAGCAGCAAAAATATAAATTATTCACATGTATTTAGCATTAGCTACTTGCATAAGCAGCAGCTTTTATCCATTATAGACTAATGGTTCGGAGAAGTTTCCTGCGAAAATATGCTACCTTCTGAAAACACCCAATATTACTTTGAATTAACAATACAATCCTACTTAAAAGAGGACTTGTTCTAAAGAAGCATGTGACATTTAAAGGAAAAGCACACATTAGGATTAGGCAGAGCTTGATCATTATTGTGGGAAATAGTGTCTGATTTTCTTTCAGGTGAGGTGTCTAAGGCTGTAGATAGAATAATGTGGAGAAAGTTCATAATGGATTCAAAGGATTTAGTAAGAATAGTCTGAGAACATGAGACTTAATTGTCTATTTTTGTTATGATCATTGATCACATGCTGACATGTACATTTAAATACTCTATCACATAAGAAACATACATAAAAGCCAATTAAACCATTGTTGACATAAGAATCTGCCAACGTGTAAAAAAAAATTTTTTTTTAAGATTTTTTTTTTTAATTGGGGAATTGGGGGGCTGGGAACAGCACTGGGGAATTGGGGGAAGGGGAACAGACCAGTTTCTGTCCTTTTGTTCTTCAGTCTAGTTGTGGAGGACATTGCTTCACTGGCCCTAGTTGGCACCATCATTGCGCTCTTCCCAGGTGAGGCAGATCAGTTTCCGGCCTCTGGACAGCTGCTCACTGCAGCTGCTGGCCACTCACTGGCTGCTGGCTACACACCGTAGCCCATGGCAACCCACCTGCCCTTGCCGACTCACAGCAGCCCAGCTCCAGGTTGAGCTGTTGTTCAGCATCTTAGCTGTAGAGGGCAGTGTCACTAACCCTCATATGTGGGATCCGAACCGGGGTCCTCTGGCATCCCAAGCCAGCTATTAACCAACACGCCACTCGGCCAGCCCGTAAAAAATTTTTATAAGAGCTTATTTGAGCCCAAAGTGACAACAATTACTGGGAATCGAGATCTCAAATAATCCAGAGAATAACAGTTTTTCAGTTTTGTTCTTTTTTAATGCATTTTAAATTAAGGAGGGAACATAAGGAAGAAAGAACATATGGGAGGAAGCAGGGTGGGAATTAAATGACAGGATAGTTAACACGATTATGTGCTCTTGAGGTTACGGTACCTTTATTTCAAAGGCATGTTAACCTAGATGCACAAAAACAGTGGACAGGGCTTGCTTAAGGCAAAGATGAACTTTTACTAAAGGAATTATATTCCTGGGATGTGACCACCCACCATGACCTGCCCAGTGAGGAACTTACAATCAGATCCCCCCATGAGGTTACTTTCCCACAGAATCCCCTTTTCAACCACACCATCAGCAAGCAAGAAAGAAAACTGAGAAAATGTTGGTGAAGTGTTTAAGGTGTATGAAGGGTATAGCGGGTTCGGTGTACTTTTCTCTCAACTTTTTTTTGTATATGGTGGCAATTCCCCATCATAAAAAGTTTTTTTTAAATAAAAAAAGAAGTCCTCTGAACCCTCAAAGTCAATTTGTTTTAATTTTTCAACTGTAAAGTTCATTAAAAAATAAATAAATAAACAGAAACCTCATTTAAAATGAAATAGGGAGGCCAGAAGGGGAAACTCTCATGCCCTAAGCCAATTGCAAAGCACAGCAGGGGGAACTCTTTGTAACAGTGCTCCTGACTTCCTTCCCTCCCTTTATAAAGGAGCTTCCTCTTTGTTTAGTGGACTGCACGTGGCTCGTGGCTCGCTTGCCATGGTTGCATGTACTGGATTACAGTTCCTCGCTGTTCATAAACAAACACATTTTGCCGGAGAACTTTCTGGGTGACTTTCTGTTTATGCTCAGCAACTTATTATTTTAAAAACTATTTTAAAAAGTGAAAAAGTTGAAGAGGAAAACAATAAAAATAAAAAGACTTCAGTAACCAAAAAGGTGACTGAGGAAAACTCTCTTCAGGCACATGAGTATCATTAAAAAAAAAAAAAAAAAAAAAAAAAAAAAAAAAGGCTGACCTATATATTCTTACATATCTTTTTTTGGAAGAACTGCTACCTCTGATAAAATTTACAGCACAAAATCCTCTGCCGAGGTTATTATAATGCTGTGGCTAAAGTTTCCTCTGTAGTGGATGCCTAAGTTGATTCACCAATGGCTATGGCCCTCATAAAGATAGTAGCAAATCAAAAATGGGAGTTGCAGCAACTTGTTACTTGGAGAATTTTTTGTGTCAATACTTTTGTCCTCAAAGCTGTTTATTTTCTTAAATATCCCTATGTTTACTAGCAACTGTTGAGATGAAAAATGAAACAAGCTCTTAGGCTGAAAACACAGGAGTCGACCCTGTATTTATCTCCAGATTTGCCGACTTCTGTTTGACAGTAACATAATAATGGACCATAGACAAACTAGCTGTGTAATTAGAAGTGAGTCTCTTTAAACTCTCTCTTTTTCTCATCAGTAAATGGAATTAATAATGCCTGGCTCTGCACGTTCCAAAGCTAGTTGAAATAATAAATTGCAGGAAAATGGGATTAGGGTGAGGATTAAATAAGATTGCTTTTGAGAATAATAAGTATAATTTGTTGAACAGCCAACACATCCCAAACATTTTACAGAAGTTGTCTCTGATCTTTCCAACAGTCATTCAGATTAATATTTGCAAACTCCACTTCGCAGATGCAAAACCAAGTTCAGTAGGTTTCCTAGGTTACACAGCTAATAATTGCTGAAATGAAATCCTTATCTTTCACTCTCTGATGCTTTCCACCCTATCGTATTGTCTCCCATGAGACAATGGGGAAATTCCTGAAGTACACGTACATTCCGTTATTTGCAAATTTCTTTATTAAGGGATTTGAGGAAAGGACAGAAAATTACTAATCAGAGGTAGCATAGGAAGAAAAACGTGCAGTCTCCAAGTCTGGTTCTCTCATTTCCCTTTTCCTCTTAATGATTCATAACAATGCAACGTGTTGAAAGAATTTTCTGATCCTAGAATATGAATCCAGGAGGAAAACAATCCCCAGGACATTTATTATCCCTATTTGTGCAATACGTAATGTCGATTAAGTTCCCCTAACAATCAGAAAGGTAGTTATTTTGTTGTCATGTTTTGAATTGTTAGATGACTTTTCTGTGTCATTCGCTTCTTAAACAAAGAGAGTGCATTAACAGTGAAAGCATGTGGCAAACTGGCATTGGGGCTGCAGCTCATTAGAATCTGAGAGGCAGGGGAACTCAAGCACATTTCAAATCCTCCATTTGAATTTTTATTACTTATACTGATAATCATTTAAACGCAAAGTCATAAATCAGTAGGCAGTGCTAGGGAGCCACCTGCTGGAATAACTAACTGGCTGGGTTTTGCTGCCATGTTTCCACAATATATATAAATTCACTTAATATTAATTCAGTTACAAATATGTCAAATTCAGTTACGAATATGTCATATTCTTTGCCCTAAATATATATATATATATATATATATATATATATATATATATATATACACACACCTTTCACAAAAACTTTCAAACTAGATTTGATAGTGACAAAGATAGCATGATTACAAAGGAAAGCAGAAGTCTGAAATAGGGAAATAAATATTCAAGGGATATTATTAACATGTGATTGAAATGTGAAAATACAGGCGCTAACAGCAAAGTCCAACAACATTAGTCAGATTGTTAAAACTAAGTTATCTAGGGCTTCAGGATGGCTTTTCTTGAATGTGTCAAGGATGCTCAGCCTAATAATTATTTTATCCAGATATCACACTTAAACCACAACTTATTTAAATGATAATAGTTTCATTAATATTAAAATGTGTTTTTTAAGAACGTGCTGACATTAAAAGAAAAGTAGGAGATCTAATTTAGGATCAAGTAATGAAGTTTGTTTTGTTTTTTCATTTTCTAAGCTGTCTAAAATCAATCTCTGTTAAAACTCATTGCCTATAATTCTGAGTGCTGATAAATCAACATTTTTAGCTAAAATATGATTAGTATAGCATTTTTTCCAGACTGTGATGTACAAAAGTCTGTGCTAAATCTAGCCACCCATTTTCCTGTCTTTACTACACTGTATGTATAACAAACATGAAAGACACATTCTTTAATGATGCTTTTATGTTGCCCAAGGGTCCCCACTCTAAATATGCTCTCTGTGTATAGCACAGAAACCAAATAAAAACAAGATATGAAAGACTGATCTCAGTGTGAACTCATATTTCCAAGACACAGCTTGGAGTTGTTTTCCATGCTGATTCCCTATTATCGGTTTGTTTTATTATCACTTTCTTCACTCTTTGAAGAACGGCACATCTAAAAATTCCATTTAATTGAGGATTCTAGTTAATCAAGTTATGACTTTATTTATACAGAAGTATTTTCATAATGGGAGGAATCTTAGGTTATATAGGTATGCAAGGATAATTCTAGAACTCCTTTGTTGGGCTGACAATATTTGATAAGCCCTATACCAAATGCAGTTGCTTTATTCTAAAGAACTTCCTTTGACTTACGTTGGGAAATCCTCACCTAAAGCCCTTTATAATATATCATTTGTCTTAATCTATTTGATACCTAACAACAACCTTGAAAAATATAATTCTTATTATCTTTACTCTACAGGTGAATAAATAACGTTCAGAGGAGTTAAGTAAATTGTACCCTTAAATCTTTCGATTTAAGCTCCTGACAAGACCACACTGGATTCCACTGGAATATCCAAGCTCTTAAATAGAGCAAAACACTTTTCTGTGTGTTCATATTGCACCTTTGTCCTTGTGCTTCTTATATTTTAAGTATCTGTTTGATTTCTCCCCAAAGTCTATAAGCTTCTTCAAACCATAAACTTTTTTTTCTTTTTTAAATATTCTCAAAAGTTGGCATAAAACCTGATATTTGTGGTACATGATAAATTAATGCTAGTTGAACAAATACTTGGTGAGGGAGACTTAATTTTCCTTAAGTGGCATAAGTACAATAAGTACAATATATATTTAGTTTCGTTTATATTTCATGGAATATGGTAGTTTACAGTGAGAAGGAAAAAAGAAATGATGTTCACAGAAGCCCTACTATATGTCATATCCTATGAAAGAACCTTCTTCAGTTCAAGCCTGCAGGGGATATAATATTATATCTGCGCTAGAGACAAAGAAACAGAAGACAAAGCATTTAAGTGACTTGCTTAAACTCATCCAAAGGACCCTAAATGCTTTCTCAAACTTTTTCTCATCTCCTTTGAAGATTTTATTCACTTTCATAGTCTCAACTCTCAATCACCTCTATGGAAGTGACTATGAAATTTACATCTATCACTCCTCAGTATCTTACAACCCGAAAATGCATTTGTAACTGTGTTGGATATTCTCAAGAAATAGTTACGGAATGAATAAACAAATACCTCTTAAGTGCCAGGCACTGTATTCAGCTCTAAATATCTACAGCGAATCAAATAGCCTATTTCTGCCTTCAGAGATTCTCAAACTAATAGTTAAGCAATACATATTGCTATGAACAAACAGAGTTTAGTGATAGGGTAATCAGGGAAGGAGTCCCTGAGGAGTTAAAAATTAAGTTGAAGCCTAAAGATTCAAAAGAATCAACCACACAAAAAGTGAGAATAAAAGTGGTCCAAAGAAGTACAAATTGGTAGTTAAAAAAAAAAAAAGTGGTTCCAAGAGAAGGAAGAACATATTTAAAGGTCCTCAGGGAGGGAAGACTGCTGCAAATTTTAAGAACTAAAAGTTTACCTGTATACCTGGACATAATGGGAAGCTCTTAAAGGGTTTCAAGTAGGGTATTAATAAAATACTCCATTTTATTATTTAAAAAATATTATTCTGACCAGTATGTGAGGAAAATATCAGAACTAAGCAAGAGTGTAAGTACAAGAATCATTAGGGAATTTTTCAGGAGTCCAAGCGCGGGAGAACTGCATGGGACCAATCACCCACAAGGGCAGATGGAGAAAAGTTGGAATAACAACATATTTTGAACGCAGAGAAAATAAACTGATGGGTTGAAGAAAAGAGACATATTAGGCTTCTTGTTTGAACAACTGATGAAATGGTGAAAGATCTTTTACTTCAGATTCTTTCTGGGAACAGCCTGGTAGGGATATGTCTAACCGTTGGTATCAGGCATACGGCAAAAGAGGAGAAATCAGATTAGGGGGAAATTAAAAGGAAGGTTTGGGACATGATACATTTAAGAGGCCTGAAAGACTTTAAAGCCAACCATACACCACTTCCCATAAGATGTCCTGACTTTCTTGTCTAAGATGTTAATATTCCCACATTTCCACTCATTAATTCTAATATCTAAGCTTCTAATTCCATCTGAAATGCTCATGTAGGAACAGAATAGTGTGCTGCATTTGCCTAACTTCTATTTACCATAAATGTCCATAAACTGTGTTTGTACTGCTATCCTGGTGCTTGCCTTACTCCACTATTAATCTGTACCATTCCTTAAAGGCAGGACTCTGCCTTACTTGTCCTGGTATCCACAACAGGCATAGGGGCCTAAGAAATATTTGTTAAATGTAATTGTATTAAGTGTATGTTTAATACGAAAGAATATTCGAACTCTTTGTTTTTCTTAATAAGGAACTGTGTATTTTGTGAGTTAAAAGAAATACAGCTGACCCTTGAACAACACGGAGGTTGGGGTACCAACATCGCTGTACAGTCAAAAATCCACATGTAACTTGTGACTGTCCCAAAACTTAACTACTAATAGCCTCCTGTTGACCAGAAGCCTTACAGGTAACATAAACAGTCGATTAACACATATGTCGTATGTTGTATGTGTTATATGCTGTCTTATGATAATCAAGTAAGCTAAAGAAAAGCAAATGTTATTGAGAAAATCATAAAAGAAAATACATTTATGCTATTTATTGAAACAAATCTGCATATAAGTGGACCCACACAGTTCAAACCTGTGTTGTTCAAAGGCCAACTGTATTAAATTTCCATGAGGGCATTTGGGACGTAGATCTAGAATCATTCTGGAATGCCTCCAATGCCAGAGCATTCTCTCAATTCCCACTTCTGCTTTAACAAAGCCAATCTCTCTCGGAAAATTTGCATCCACCAATACAGGGATCAGCATAGTAGCCCAGGCCTCAAGCCAAACTCAACACACATGAGTTCAAATCTGTTCACGCCCATTATGTGATAGCTTTTGTGCTACAGTTTAGCAGATGCAACATAGGCTGTGTGACCTACAATACTAAAATTATTTGCCATCTGGACCTATACGGGACACTTGCACTAGTAGGATGCTTGGAATGAAGACCCTCTTCTTTAGGTGCTTCCTAGGAACAGTTTGGTAAGACTACACCTAAGCAATATCAGATACAGTAAAACCTTGGATTGCGAGTAACTTGGTTTGCAAGTGTTCCACAAGACGAGCAAACATTTTTATTAGGTGGGTGCACAAATAACTGCGGTTTTTACTATTACCTGTAATGGCAAAAACCGCAGTTACTTGTGCCCCCACCAAATACTACATTTTAACTTGGTAAACTAGCGATGTCTTGCAAATTTTTAGTAGTTTGTTTCTGGAATGAATTATGCTCACAAAGCGAGGTATTACTGTTGGAAAACTTACCATTTAGCATACTTTCATAGAAGAAGTGACGGGGGATGACTGGAATCAGAGCCGCACAACATGAAGAGGGAACAGAATCCAGAATAAGAACTTGCAGTCAGTCGAAGGAGTGAAGAATCAATAACAGGATTCAAAACAAAGAATTGCTTGGATCAATACAAACTAGTGAAGTCAGTTAATTTGTCTTTGGAACCCTACTTTTCTACTCAAGTGTTCTCAACCCTGAGGCCACTTCCCCAGCCCTGTTCCCCGACCCACACACACACAAAGAGCTGTTTCCATATTCTTACAAGCTGAGCTCAAACTCTACCTATCCCATGAAGCCCTTTTTAAAATATATCCACTCAGTAAAAGTCAGCACGATAGGTCATACTTGATTTCCTAAAGCATTTTGTTCATAGAAATTATCATTGAATGCTTATTTATCCATACCCCCGCACACTAGATTATAAACTCTCTGGAGGCAGATATTGTTCTTAGCGTTGAACTAGTTTAACTGAAATTAATTCATATTAAGATATTAATTATGTTAAGATATAAATTGCCTGAAAAGAACTTAGAATATATAGCTTTGGGAGACTGAATATGTAAGTGGACAATAGTCAGGCCATATATGACAATAAAACTCTGAGCCACAAACTCTGCAGCAACTAGCTCAGGAATCCAAAGCGCTATCTCTACAGTATTTGGCCACAAATAGCCAGGACTTGGCAAAGGACTGACAGCTTCCCTGAATTTGCACATGCTTCCAACTCAGGACCGACCAAGAAATCTATCTTTGCTCTACAAAGTAATCATATAGGACACCCTGTTCCTGGTTAGCCTGACTCCAGCTCCCCTGCACCCCAAATAAAAGCATACATGAAGCCTTCTCTTTTTTTTAACTCTAAAGCTTTTCCACTCCCTTGCCTGTCTTTGAGTCTCTTCCAAACACAAGCAATAATAATCGACTCACTTGCTATATAACAAACTTAAAGGAGCCTCTATTTGTTCTCATTGGTACTGTCTTCATGTATTTACATAACTTCCTCCAGATTTTCTCTTCAAACTTAGATGAAGCACTGGAGGTCACGCTTCAACTAGACCAGCTTAGGAGATGGGGGCCAGCAGTCTTTCATCTGCTGGCTCGATCTTACTATCGACTCAGAAATGGAACTACTAGGCTTAGAACCGATAAGCGTTGGTTTCAAAATAGCATGCATTCAGGACCAGCTGAGGGATTTCACAGAGCATGGGACTTCAAAATGTGTAGGTTGCTTTGCCACAACCAGGTATAGTCCAAGAATCGTGGTTTACCCTTTCTCTGGGCTCCCCCTAACTTGCAATATTTACTTCTTTGTCAACCCCTGCAGGTTTAGACTTCAGTTTTGCCTAGGGACACTCGTGCTCATGCACAGCCTTGCTCAGATTTGTCACAGGTTGCACTTTGATTCTATGTCTGCCCGTGGCCTAACTCCAACTTGGATTCAATCACAGGCATGGGTTTAGTGACTCTCTGAAGTTCTTCTGTTACTAACCTGGGCTCAAACTCTGCTATTGGACATTCTTCCCCCGATTCGGCATGACTGGTCTTGGTGATTCTGAGGACAAAGATTCTGAGGACTGAGACAGGACAGGGATCCAAAGACAATGAGTTATTCAAACCAGAACAAGAATAGACACCTGGGGCCACAGAATCGAATTTGGAGAGACCAGCAAACAGCAGCATTCAAATGCCCAGGAAAACACAAAAGCAGCTGCTCTGTACCCATACAAGTAGAATGAGATGCTGTCCACTTGGGCCCTTCCCCAAGCTCATTTAATTAACATCCTCAGGCAACAATCCAATGGCCCGTCAGGGAAAAGGCATTGAAACTGCATAAAATAAGATAGAGCTGTCAAAAGTACATGTAATGAATTAACCAAATTGTGAAACATAAGTCAGGGGTGTATTTGACACAATATAGAAACAATATCAAAATGTTCGTTTAGCTGCAGCATATCTCATGGAGAGCCCATCACTGCCGTCTTGTTTGACATACATGCAGCCCCACTCCACCAATCACTTTAATCATCTTCTATCATGTCTGGATAGGTGAAGCATGATTAACTTGCTGAATTCAATAGCAGAACAGTTTGCGAGAAGGAAAATGTCCGCCCACGAGTTAGACATGGGGTGTCTGGAATAGAGTCATCTTAAAATAAATCACAGGTCAAGTATTCTTTGACCTCTCCTTCAGATCTTCTTAGACCGGTATTCTCACTTCCCCACATTTTATGTACCTAAGTTTATGCTATATCAATCAATGTACGTGGGGAAGAGATGAGGGGTTCAGGCGTGTCTGGGGAGGACGGGAAAGATTAAGCTCTTTAACCTTGGACCGTTGAAAATCATCAACATAATAGCAACATACAGATATCATACTCAAAGAGATACTTTGAAAATAGTACTTATCTCTTGCTATGCAGCTTCTAAACCTAGTCAG
The DNA here is from genome assembly GCF_001890085.2 of Hipposideros armiger. NCBI lineage: Eukaryota > Metazoa > Chordata > Mammalia > Chiroptera > Hipposideridae > Hipposideros > Hipposideros armiger. The sequence goes on from NW_017731677.1 coordinate 844,494, forward strand.
AGGCAATTAAAACAAACAAGTAACATATTCTGTCACCTTTAGGAGCCATATGCCTGAGAGTATATAGTGTCAACTACTAACAGTAAATAATGCAATTTCACTGTTCTCTGCTGTGGAGGGATTGATTGTTGAAAAAGGAGAGAATGGTGCAATTTGTGCATTGATGCATAGGCCAGGTATTCATAATAATTTATCCAAAGTGAACCAGTAGGTTGAGAAGGCTTAAAGCCATACCAAGGAAATACAGTAGCACTGAAGGACACACATAAAACTTTCAGTTAAGTCAGATAAACTTGGATTATGCACAGGATGTATGGTGGGCTTTCTGTGGTGGGTAGCATATGGCCAGTTCATGATAAAAGATCTTCATTACCACACATTCTCCCCATTGCTGCTCTTGACAACATGTCTAAAATTTTACATTCCAGGTTAAGTCATTTGTACCTTAAAGTGTATTTTGCTAAAGGTGCATGCATTTGACATTCCATTTATGTCCTTGGAAGGATGACCCTAAAAAGAGTAGAGGGCCGGCCGAGAGGTGCGTTGGCTAAGAGCTGGCTTGGGATGCCAGAGGGCCCCGGTTCGGATCCCACATATGAGGGCCAGTGACACTGCCCTCTATAGCTAAGATGCTGAACAACAGCTCAACCTGGAGCTGGGCTGTTGTGAGTCACTGGCGATGGGGTAGGCTGCAGCCCCTGCTGCAGTGGGTTGCCATGGGCTACCGTGTGCAGCCAGCAGCCAGCATGAGCGGCCAGCAGCCGCAGTGAATGGCCGTCCAGAGGCCGGCGACTGATCTGCCTCACCCGGGAAGAGTACAATGATGGTGCCAACTTGGGCCAGTGAAGCAACGTCCTCTATAAATAGACTGAAGAACAAAAAGGCAGCAACTTGTCCGTTCCCTTTCCCCCAATTCCCCAGCGCTGTTCCCATCCCCCAATTCCCCAATAAAAATCTTAAAAAAAAAAAAGAGAAGTAGAAATTTAAGAAAACAAAACAGAACTATGATAAAATGTTAATTAGCTTTTAAAAATAATGAACATTAGGAACAATAAAAACATCCATTGATATGAGTACTAGTTTTAAAATCATTTATGTTCTCATGATGAGTTCTTATGAAGCCCTTAAAGTAGTTTTGGAGAACATTTAATCACAAGAGAAAATTCCCTCCGTTTAATCTTAAGTGAAAAGACAATATTCGAAATGAATATGCAGGAGGATCACAATGCATAAAATGCATATGCTTTATAGCCTAATGTCTGGAAAAAAATGACATAAAAATGATCTTGATGGGGAGGGATGACAGATAATTTTATTTTCTTCATTTTGTTGTTTTTTTTCCAATTTTTATAATCAGTACATATATTACTTTCATTATTTTAAAAGAATAATAATTATAATTAAATAAGTATGAGAATATATATCCAGACACCCCACGGAGAGATAATAACGCTAGCTATTATTAGTTGAAACATTAGAGAAGATTATGACAGTGAGCTAAGCATATGGATGGGGAGAATGGTGTAAAGCGAATTGGATGTATGGAAAGTTCAATTCAATTAAAGAAAAAATAACCCCTTACAAGTTTATAATGCTTTGCCTTTTACAAAGTGCTTCCACAGACTTGATTTCATTAGGACTCAACTTTCTAATGCCCACCTACACCCACATGCAGACACAAAAGGCTGTCGTTTGTAATTTTAAGTGCCGAGGATAGAAATACCTCTTCCATAGCCCCCCACGTGGGTTTTTATAACCAGAGAAATAACCCTAGTTTTTAGTGCAAAGAATTTCAGAAATTAGCCTCAGTTAAAAAAAAAAAATCACAAATGATGACGTATTCTTCTCCATTCTTGCTACATGTCCTCTTGGCTCTCTGATAGAGACCAAGCCTGCCTGCGCAGAATGCCACCAGTATCCCCATGGCTGCAGCTAACTCCTTCCTGGCCTTGCTTTCCAAAGCCACGCCCAAGGCTGAATTCACCACCCTTATCTTGCTGTTCTTTGATTGAAAGGGCAATGATATTACAAGCCTGGACTCACCAACGAAGACCCCGGTCAGTGTTACATGAGCACATTCCAGTTCTGCAGACACTGTGACAGAGAAACAGGTCAGAGAAGCTGGGATCAGGTGTAGAGCTTCATACATCACCTCCCCAGCAGAACACCAGCTTCTGACTGTTTTCTCGGCTACACGCCAGTGGCCTAGTCCTGGGCCAATGACAGCTGTGCATCAAGCACTATAGAGAAAGACCTTTGGGGAAACGTGACGATCTAAGAAGCACTCAGCTGGGACTCACTTGTTCACTTGATATGTATCTTACTGTTGCCTTGCAATTCCTTTTAGTTTAGTTAAAAATAATGCATATCCTTTTGTTTGAGGAAGAGGTGATTGGGGTAATTATTCTTGCTTTCAGAAAAAAAAATACACACACAAAAGAAAGAAAAGGGAATCAAATACTGTTTGAAAGCAGGGGGGCTAGATCACATGGTAAAGCAGTAACAAGGATAATGGAAGAGTAGCCTATGATCCTAAGTAGCAATCCTTCTGGGAAACACCTATGAATAAACAAATGTTAGGATAGGCCACCTACCTTATTGTAAAAATTAATAATTCAAGGTTAAGAGTGATTAAATAACTTGCCCTAACAATCTACACAACTTGATGCCCACTGTGGACATAACTCTCAGTGTGTGCATGGTAAGAAGGGGGGGGGGGTCCACAGGGGCAAAGGATAGTCTTTAATGTATTTCATAGTGGTTCAATGCCTAAATAATAACAGACATAAAACATAACAGACATCATTATTACAGTAAGACAAAATGAAGTATGCCAACATGTTCCATAAATCGTAACACAGCATGCAATTCTAAACTATTATGATTCTAGGTGCTACAGTACTTATACAATATGCCATAAAAATTTGGCCTACTCTACCAACCCAGTTTCAGCACTCTCACATCACTTTCTTTCCAGTGAAGATGCGTGAACGACCATTCATTCCTACTCTCCCGTAGCATACCCCTTCCACCATCCTTCCATGGCACTGGCCTGATGAGATATGATGATGACACCTGAAGTCTTAGTTACTCAGAGCTACCAATCTCTGACCACCACGTCTGCAAGACTACAGATGCAAGTAACATGACCTGGCCTACTGGGGCCACTATAATAAATTCATGGTCCCGAAATTCAGTTAGTCTTGTGGTACTCCCGGCAAGACCTTTGACCCCTTGCTCATCACTCTCTACTCTCCGTGGCAGCAACTCAACCTGTGTACAGCAGTCTCCTCTTATCCATGGTTTCACCTTCCACAGTTTCAGTTACCTGTGGTCAACCATAGTCAGAAACTATTAAACGGAAAATTCCAGAAATACATCATTTGAATGTTTCAAATTGTGCTCTGTTCTGAGTAGCGTGATGAAATCTCACACTGTCCCCACCCTGTCCCTTCCGGGACGTGAATCACCCCTTTGTCCAGGGTCTCCACATGGAATACGCTCCCATCCAGTTAGTCACTTAGCACCTGTTTTGGTAATCAGGTCAACTGATGAGGTAGATGTCGCAGTGCTTGTGCTCAAGTGACCCTTATTTTACTTAGTAAGGACCCCAAAGTGCAAGAGTGGTGATGCTGGCAATTAGGAGATGCCACAGAGAAGCTGTAAAGGGCTTCCTTTAAGTGAAAAGGAGAGTACAGGACACTAAAACATTTTAAGAGAGAGAGAGACCGCACCCACATAATTTTTATTACAGTATAACGGTATAATTGTTCTATTTTATGAAGAGTTAATCTTTTACTGTGACTCATTTATAAATTAAACTTTATCCTAGGGATGTATGTATAGGAAAAAACATAGTCGATATAGGGTTCAGTACTCTCCGCGGTTTCGGGCATCCACTGGGGGTCTCGGAATGTACGTATCCCCTCAGATAAGGACATGCTGTAATCTTCTCAAATCTATTTCACCACCTCCTCACTTGCTCTCAGTGGATCATCTATTCTATAAGTTTACTTCACAAATAAAAGTAAAAAAAAGTCATTGGACTCCTTCAACTTTCTGCCACCTTAAAGCTCAGTCTTCACTTGGACCAATCAGGTAGTACCTTCCTTTAATGTGACTGAAAAGCTGTCTCTTTTCCTACCTAAAAATCACACTTCTCTTCTCTAATGAGTCACTTTCTCCCCACTCCCATGTTCTCACAATATTTTTTATTGAAATATAATTTACATACTATAAACCAACCTATTTAATGTGTACCATCTGATGGTTTTTAGTATAGTCACGCAGTTTTGCAACCATAACCACAATCAATGTTAGAAAACGTTTACCCCTCTCCAAATTAACCATCCCCATTAGCACTCACTCCTCATTACCCCACCCCACCCACTCCCAGCCCCCAGCCCCAGGCAATCCTTAATCTACTCTCTGTATAGATTTACTTGCTGTGGACATTTTATATAACATGGAATCATAAGCTCTACAGAGGCCTCATTCAATGTCCCCTCTCGCCCTCCCTGTACTTTTGTTATCGCCTCCTCCACTTGTTCTTTCCCATCAGCATGACCCATGTTGAAACCTTGTCCACCTCTCAAACCAAACCAAACAAAATACAATTACCCATCAGCATATCGGTTTCCGTCCCAGCCAAGCTGTTTTAAAAGAGTTGTTGCTGGCCCTCCACATTCTCACTTCCGGTTCATTCCTCAGACCATTTCCAACTGTCCCCTACCAGGGTCACCAGCCACCTCCTTCTGGATAAACTCAATGATTGCCAACACCTACTCAGGTTCAACTCTCAGATTCAACATCACCTCCTCCAGGAAGCCTCCCTGAACCCCTTATGTCTAGATCAGTGTTTCTCTACCTCAGCACGACTGACATTCGGGGATGGATAATTCTCGGCTATGGGGGTTTGTCCTGTGCATTGTAGGATGTTGAGCAACATCTCTGGCCTCTACCCACTAGATGCCAGGAGAATTGCCCATCCCCCAACTGTGACATTAAAATCTGTCTACATATACTGCTCACTGTCCCTAGGAAGACAGAATCACCCCTGACTGAGAACTACTAATCTAGATAACGTGCTTTTTCTCATGCTCCCTTGCCATGCTTATTTTCTGTTTTCACAGTACTTATTGCGTTGCATTTGTTGTTTATGGGCTCCTCTGTAACCTAAGCTGAACTAAGATTTACGTGTCAAGAACAATGGCTATCTGGTTCACTACAACGTCCTCTGCACTTGGCCAGTGTCTCACTCACAGTACTTAATCATTACATATTTGTTGAAAGAATGAATAAATGATTAGCATAGTGCCTTTTTTGTCTTGTGAGGTCCAAATAAAACAATGGGAAATTTTTGAAGAACTTATTTTTTTCTGTACAGATTTCGTTTGTTTGTTGTTTTGTTTTTGCTGCGATTACATCTTGTTAAGGAGTTGGCTTAGGAACATAGCTAGAAATCATGACATCCAAATCAAAGGTTACAAGTACAAAGCATGAAAGTAGTAAAAGATTGATCTTGCATGCAACCCTGTTGTTCTTCATTGTATTCTTGGTTCAGCCTTTTAATCACAAGCACATTTGCGGTCATGCTTTATGTTATTGGGGCTTCAAAATAGCTCAGCAACTAACTCTTACTGGTCCCATTGTTAAATTCTGACAATAATCACAGAATTTTCTCTTCTTCCATGTTCCCCCTGATACTGATTCTGTATTTCCAAGAGAGAAATCATTCATAGTTACAGTCACTATAATAATAAACCTTTGGAACTCGCTAAATGAACCATATTTTGAAAGATGAGGAAATTAATACTCAGGGATAGAAAGTGACACGTTAAAGGTGCAGTGATCATCTTTGAAGAACTAAACTAAAATAAATGTTTCCTGATTTTTCAATAGGAAGATTTGACCATCTTTGAATAGGTCTCATTTGTCGGCCACCTACTATGTGCTGGGTGGACCCTGTTCCTGAGCCTCACATGCACATCTTCACAACAACGTTACAATTTTCTTTACAATTTTACAAATGTAAACAGCATGAGGTCTAGCTGACAGAGCAATGTCTAAATGACCCCAAAGCCCACCCTCTTCCATGAGTCTAAACTGCCTATGCTAGACATCACTGTTAAAATAATTTTTTTTTCCAAATCTACCACAGTTAGCACAGTTTGAGGTATTTAGCAGGTACTCCATATCTAGTAAATGGTTTCGTGTTATTTTCAATGTGCTCTTAGGTTTCTATGATGAAAGGATACAATGATCAACATCTAAACACAAGGGCATCAGTGGAATCAAAAAAGAGAAGAAAGAGAAAAAAGGAAGAACAGATTTATGAGAGAAATTATGTAATTTCTTGGATGAGGCCCAAACAAAGGCTGACATATCCACATCAGTTCATCCTGGCCATGGTTTTTAAGTGGTTTGGACTGGCTTTACAACATAGAATTTTGTTAGGATGCATGACCATGGCCCAAGTTACTCTATGAGAAGACATGTTTTATTGGCTTTGGACATTCACTCAGACGCACTACAAAATAACCCTAGTGGAAAGCCCAGTATGCTGATTACAGCATCCCAAATTTAAACTATATTGATTTTAAAAACAAAGTCTTATTGCAATAAAAAAGCTATAAACATTAGCTCTTCTGCAGCATATACAATATATTATAAAGCCCGAAAATGACCTGGGACTAAAACTCCTGTCACTTTCTGATTTGGGTTGGAAAAATTACAGGAATCACTGACTGCATGCATCACAAGTACATGAAGATTCTGCCTTCCAAGTGTCTCCCACAATATGTGTCACTTCCTCCCCTCCCCTGGTATTGCTCTCACTCTTCTGCTTGTCTGCTGTGCTAGTGCCACTGATTTTTGAACCTGTGTATTTGCATTCGACCATAAGTAGCAGCAGCTTTCTCTCTTTACTGTAAGTGAGAACAAGGGGACTTTGAGCGTTGTTTTCCTGATCTAAGTAGGAACTATAAGTGGGACAATTAAGTCTGTGAACTTTCTACTGTGTGCTTACACAATGGAAAGTTCATGTACTTAATTGTCCAACCTTCAACCTCCGACCTTCTATAGCTCCTTTAGCAGAATAGAAGTAAAACAACAGGGCAGATGCAATTATCATCCTCTCTGAAGTCCTCATATTTTACAACCCAACAACCTCTTCACAGCCCATCATCTACTGTCATCTGGGCTTAATTCTACCTTTGGCTACAGAAGCACCATCCAATATACACTCGTCTTCGAAACATTTAATAACTGGGAAGGCATAGGTTCTGACTAATCAGGGGGGTTCTGGCCATAAACAGATGGTACGGCCACACCCGGTTACCTGTCAACCATCAGCACTTTCTGTAAAGTAAATAGGGTCTCTAGCCTGATGCCTTTTTCACGTGATGAGGCATCAATTCCCCTGGGAAGGACTCTTTATTTTTTATGCGAATCACATCAACTATCCCAGAATGTAGTCTTGCAATGCTGTTCAATACTAGTGACATGAATCCAGACTCTAAAATATACACACTTCCCACCCCCACCCCCCCACCATTTCCTATCATAGATGAATTCGGTGCCTTCAGTTTCTGAAAGATGAGACTTCAGGATCTTCCTTGTCTTTACTCAGAGAGTCCTTTACACAGAAGTCCTCTCCAGCTAACCAGGGTTACAAATGCCGAACGCCAGGCACCAGTCCAGTGCAGGAAGAAAACCAATTACATGCCCCAGTGGGTAGACTAACCCCCTCAGAGGGTTCAGATCTATTATACTTGACAAACTTCTATGAGAGGAGCTAAAAAGAAGGAGAGGACCTTTCCATCTTTGTTACAAAGACAGGTAGGTGGAAAGTCAAGTTGACTTGCCTGCCTGTGTTGACTTGCGCACTGTTTGATTGGCCTTAATTACCTGAGTGTCTTGTTTTCAGAGTCCATCATGTAGAAATGTATCGAAGGCTGTTCATTGCTTCCAGTCAGTTTTACACCTGAAAAGAACAATTCATAAATCAAGTCAATCATCCATGGGTTTCCCAAAGGGAACAGAGATAGTATGTATTAATTTTAAATATCTACTCTCTATACACAGCATAACAGGCATTTACCTCTTGTGGTCAATTTAATTATTGAGTGGTATTATGATATCTTGGTTCAGAATACGAACTTAGGAAAGAAGTCAGAGATAACTGGAATTCATTCTTGGCTCTGCCCATTGTTAAATCGTGATCTTGGATAAAAAACCCTCTCAAAGTCTCGGTGTCCTAGGTTATCCATGAGGATTACTCATTGTACCTGCCTCATGGGTTGTTGTGAGGTTCAACAAGATGTGTGCAAGGTACGGAGACAAGTGCCTGCTATAAGCACTCAAAAATGGTAGCTACTATTTTTATCCATGACGATGACAACAACATCTTGAAGTTAAGCCTCAGACCCATTTCACAGGTGAGGAAATAAGACTCACGGAGGTTAAATAATTCCCAAAGCCTGTGCTCTTTGTAGCACATCAGGCAATCAATAATGTGACCGCCATTCTTGCATGGTTTGCAAACTGCCTGAAGCTGTGATTCCGAAAGAGGAGCCAAAACCTGTTTTGTGTAACAACAGTGTACTCCTCTACCCCTCATGCCCACATGCAAAGCAGTCAGCTTGAAGGACCACGATCATATGGATGCATCAGTCTGTAATGTGTATTCATAAAACATACATTACTTCGTGGAAGAAATCCCTATTGTTTTGTTCTCTTGCCCATTCTGCAGAGCTGCCTGACTTCCTTCTTTCAGAACCAGCTGGCAAGATGTTCTGGAAACAAGATGTTTCTTAGCAACACTTTGTTTATGTTGATAAAAACATAACCTTTACTGCCACCTACTCGAGAAAAGAGATCCTCAGCATTTAGATGATATATGCTTGTCGGAGCGCTTCGTTTTAGCTTGTGCATAGTCCTATGTGTTTTATGGTTTTGAAGGAATGTCCTTGACTTTAACAGTAGTTCTTCCTCAGGGCCATGGCTAATTTTACAGCATCTCCTCCTGGGTCCCCACAACTGTGAGCAGGCACAAAGCTCATGAGGGCATGCATGCACATCCATCTCAAAAGAAACCCCTGTCTGGTGTGAGTTCTCTGTCTCTGCCAGTTGGTGGTACATCTTCCCTATTCTGCCTCTCTGCCTTACACCCTATCAGAGCAGTCCTTTCTGCAACGTTGATTATTTAGAGGATTGACTCTTTCCCGAAGCAAACTTCATGGAACTCAGAAAGGTCTTTAGCAAAATCTGACAGAAAGATCAATAAGCCTTGAGAATAACTGGCCTTCTTCATATCTCCATTATAGAATGGAAGTGTTGGCTGTGGGTGATCCAATCCCTCAGAAAGGACTGTTTCCTGACCCAAATGAAGTCCCTTGCAAGTGACAACTTGCACTAGGGGAATGGGTAGCCTCGGAGAAACAGCAGACGCTGTGACCACAGCAGTATCTGAGGGGGTTTGAGATATTGATTTTCATAAAAGTTTCCCTTAGACTGCTCCTGTATTAGTTAGGGATCTCCAGAGGAAAGAAACAATAATAAACACTAATATATATATATATATATATATATATATATATATATATATATATATATATATATGTATATGTATATATATATATATATATATATATATATATAATATATATATTGTTATGTATATATATTACATTACATTACATATATATGAATGAGAGAGAGAGAGAGGTTTTACATTTAAGGAACTGGCTCATATAATATTGGGACTGGTAAACCCAAAATGTATGGGGCAGACCAGCAGGCTGGAGACCCAGGGAAGAGTTCAGTCTTGAGTCTGCAGGTAGTCTGGAAGCAGAATTCCCTCTTCTGGGGACCTCAGTTTATATTCTTTTTTTTTTCTAAAGATTTTTATTGGGAAATTGGGGAAGGGGAACAGACAAGTTGCTGTCCTTTTGTTCTTCAGTCTAGTTGTGGAGGACATTGCTTCACTGGCCCAAGTTGGCACCATCATTGCGCTCTTCCCGGGCGAGGCAGATCAGTCGCCGGCTTCTGGACGGCCGCTCACTGCAGCTGCTGGCCACTCACACTGGCTGCTGGCTACACATGGTAGCCCATGGCAACCCACTGCAGCAGTGGCTGCAGCCTATGCTGTCGCCAGCGACTCACGGCAGCCCAGCTCCAGGTTGAGCTGTTGTTCAGCATCTTAGCTGTAGAGGGCAGTGTCACTGGCCCTCATATGTGGGATCTGAACCAAGGCCCTCTGGCATCCCAAGCCAGTTCTTAACCAACACGCCACTCGGCCGGCCCCTCAGTTTGTATTCTTAAGGCCTCCAATTAGTTAGATGAGGCCCACCCACATTATGGAGGGTAAAATGCTTACTTCAAACTCTATTGACTTAAATGTTAATGACATCTCAAAACTACCTCACAGCAAAATCTAGACTGGTGTCTGACCAAAGGACTAGACCACTGCCAAGATGACACATAAAATTAAACACCCCAGTTTCCCAGTCAGCATTAACCCTCTTCTCATTGTCATCTGACTGAAGCGCAACTTCAGACAGAAGACCAAGCAACGACTTTGAATATTCTGGGTGAGTAAAATAAGCTGAGGTGTCGGTCACCCTGGCAATGCCATAAAACATGTTAGAAAACTATGACTGGACTTCTTTATTTTGCAATTCTTTTTTTCACTTGGAGATAATAATAGATCCACATGCAGTTGTAAGAAATAATACAGGGAAAGTCCACGTACCCTTTGCTCAGTTTCCCCAGTGCTAACATCGTGCAGAAGGACAGCACAGGATCACAGCCAGGAGACTAACATGGATACAGTCAAGATACAGAACCTCTCCATCACCACGAGCAACACTCAAGTTGCCCTTTTATGGCCACGCCCACTTCCTTCTGCCCCGACCTCCTACTTAGCTGTAGGCAAACACTAACCGGTTCCCTAGTTCTATAATGTTGTAATTTCAGGAACATTACAGAAATGAAATCAGGTTATGTAACCTTTTGGGATTGACTCTGTTCACTCAACATAATTCTCTGAAGATTCACAGAAGTAGCTGCACGTATCAACATTCTTCCTTTTTGTTGCTCAGTAGTATTTCATGGTCTGACTTGTTTTAACCATGAATTCGCCTCTCAAAGGACATCTGGGTTGTTTCTAGTTCTGGCTATGACAAAGACAGCAGATATTAACATTTGTGTACAGATTTTTTTGTGTGTGTGGAGATAAGTTTTTATTTCTCTGGCATAAACTACAAAGAGTGCAATTGCTGAGCCATATGGTACGTGCATATGTAGCTTGTTAAGAAATTGTCAGATTGTTTTCCAGAGCGGCTGTACCATTTTACATTCTCTCTAGTAATGTATGAGACATCCAATTTCTTGGCATCCTTGACAGCATTTGGTGTGGTCATTATTCTTTATTTTAACCATTCTGATGGGGGTAGAGCGATAGCTCATGGTGGTTTTCACTGGCATGTGCTTAATGACTAATGATGCCGAACATCCTTTTATGTTTTCCTTTTTATTTTGACATCTGTGTATCTTCTTCACTGAAACATCTCCTCAAAACTTGCTGATATCACTGGCAGAATCAGAGAAACCAACTGTGTATGGCGAGGTCTGTCCCTTCCCATTGTTTCCCATCAGAGGGTACCATCTAGCAGCATGAGTAGCGTCCAAAGTCTTGTACTACGTAGTTTTCTGAGTCCCACTTTTATGTAAAGCCAGACCTCGGTATTTTTCAAGGCTCCTGATTATGTTACCTTGTGCTAGGACAGCATTCTGATGGAAAGTGGGGGCTCAGGCGGAGAGCCTGTGACACCAAAAGTATACTTGACAATGAAAAATGAGATGTCTGCACCTTGCGGCTCCTCCTGGAATTCATCTGCACCTCGCAGTGCACGCTGTCGATATGCAATGGCCTTGTGGCAGCCCAGATATTTCATGGAGACTGAACAATGTCTAGATAATGTGGTTTGTTTCTAAGTGAAAGGCGTGCATTACAAATGACTTCTTTTCTCTGATTAATTGCAGGATTTTACTGTAGATTCTGAGGTGCGATGCTTCTCTGACTCATTTCCTCAGTTTTCGTGTGAAGGAAGAATGCAATTCAAAACACTGAGGATGTGTACAGTTATTTAGCTGAACTTAGAGGAAAATCTAATTATGTCTCGTGAAGTATCAAAACTATGTAAATGTGTCCTTGTTATTTTTGTTTTTCTTTGTGCTATTTCCTTGAGTTTTGATCTCCATGACAAGTATGTTATTGCAAAGTGTTTTATATAAGACAATTTAGAATCATATAATTAGAGGAAATTCTTTATGTACTCTAAATTTATAGTTTCAGTAGTAAAGCAGTAACTTGAACTGTAAATATAATTACATTTTCAAAAGTCAAAAAAAAAAAAGACTGAGGATGAATCATGCTTTGTTGTGTGCAGCCTAAAACTGTGAAGCTTAGGGTGATATACTTCAACCTTCTGGGCCTCAGTGTCTCAGCCTGAGAGAGCAAAAGTATGCTGACAAACCGGAAACTGGCAGTGAAGCTCTGATGTATTGTAGGATTCTTTTTCTTTTTTTTTTTTTTTAGCTGAGCCATCCTGCCACCTGTTGGCAGCTCAGCGGCAGCTCAGCTTGGGCCGGGACTCGAACCGCTGTTGCTCAGAGCTCACACTCTTGAGCGAGCTCTTAACCAACTGAGCCACTGGGCCGGCCCTGTCTGATGTATTGTAGAAAGGAAAGATGACTGAGGTAAGAATTCTCGATTCAAGTGCTTCCAGCTAGGGTGACCACACTTGTCCTGGTTTCTCCAGGACTTTCCCAGCTGTTGCAATGAAAGTTTCATGACACCCAGGAATCCCCTCAAGTCCCATTGTGAAAACTGAAGCCCCAAGTCCCAGGAGTCTTGTCTGTCCCAGGAAAACCAGAATGGTTGGTCACCCTCCTTCCAGCTCTCCTTCTTATTAACATTGGGATTTTTAAGTGAAACCTACCACTTGTCTGAATCTAGCTCCTCAGCTCTAGAAGGTAGAGAGTAAGTGTTCTATCCATTCCTGATGGGCCCTTGAAAGGAATAAATATGATAATGTAAATGGAATGTTTTGTAAATAGCGGTGTCCTATACCAACATATGGGTTTGATACTGTCATAACTCGTGGCCATCCCATGCTAACAATATATTTGCCCTGTGCTTTACTCAATTGGACTCTCTGGCAAAGAAACATTCATAACATGATGAAAAGCTCCGCTCAATTCCTCACCTCTTTCCAACCAGAACAATATTTTCTGCCATACTCGAGAGAATCCATTAGCTAAGCACACATTATCGTCTACTCCCAAATTACTGTTAAATGCTGTTTACCCTCTAATCCCTGAATTCTATTCATCTGACATCACTTTATGGATCTCTTACAAATAGCACAGTTCAAGTGTTCAAGCTTAGGGGGCGGATTTGAATAATTGCATGTTTATGTTCAAGAAGAATACAATAAAATATTTACAAATCCAGTCTCCTTTCCAAGAGTAACACAGTATTCTGTGTAAAAGGCAATGGCTGGTTGCAGATGGCCTCCTTGCATGCTAATGATGGCATTTAGGAAATAATAACAGGGCTTTGGGCAGAGGTTCTGTGCAAGTTTCTGGAACATAGATACTTGAGCGCAGCATACCAACAGATTTAAGCAAATGCATGAGGCTTCGGAGTTAATATCTGAAACACTGTCAAGTGCCAGATCTTTTGTTTAGTTCTGTTAGCAAATGTAACAGATGGTTTGCAAACATGTTTGGGATCTGAGGCTGACTGATCATGTCAGCCTGATAGAAATAGAGTGCCGCCATTTACCACATCAGAATGTGAGAGGAGGAAAGCTTCAAAATTAAACCTTAAAGGAGAGCAACTTTGTCACTGGGGCTCTCTAACCAGAGAGAACATTGAGTTTAAAACGTCTGTTACCTCGTCACTAACTTTTGAGTGTTTCCTTTTATTTGGTGCCAATATACACTATTAAAATAAGGATCTGTCACCTTCCAGAATATAAATAAAAACCACATTCGAATCTTTGATACAATGGTGAAATTACCATCATAGATAGAGTTCCGTTGCCATGGGGATGATGACACTCTCAGGAAATCTAGTAATTCAACTTCTCTGTGACTCCAGCTAAACAAGAGATAAAATTCTGTTTATTTCCTTCAGCCTGCCAAGGAGAATACTGTTCACCTTGCAGAAAAGAAATGTTAATAGCTGGCCTCCTCAATCTGGCTGACTTGTACGCCTACCCTTCCCCTCACCGTGTTGAAGCATAATGTAGGTCAGCCAGGACCAAAGAGAGTTGCTGCTGTTACAGAAAATGCATGCGATAACATATTTTGCTTTCTTCTGGCTCCGGTTTGAGGAAGAGTCAGGGCAAGACAATTTTCCCAATTCAAGGCTCTGAAAGGACAGGGTCAATGGCAGGCTTATCAGGGTTTCTGACTGGGAAGGTGCACAAAAGCTCAAGTCATTCTAGGAAGACGTCCAATAAATGATCATTTGATATTGGATGACTTCAAAATGGGGAAGCCTGGAGACTTAGGGCGTAGCACTAAAAGTGAAGTGCACTCACTTTCTTTTTTCTTCACTTGACTAGTTTAATGGAGAACCTCCTCTGGGCCAGGCACAGTGCTGGCTATGGAAGACACAACTGAACAGGCTGACAATGTGTCAGCTATCCTGGAGCGTACATCCAGCAGAGGGAAACAGACACCAGGGGCAGTCTCTCTGAGGTGGTCACATTTGGGCTGAGCCTGGCTACACCTAATGAGGACTGCCATTTTGTAAGGGTCCCTCCAGTAATCTCACATTCTATCTTCAGTATTTCTCAATGGTGAACATTCCCAATTAGAGAGATTGAGAGGCACGGTGGCTGTGATGCACTCAGCTATTAAATACTCAGAGAAGCAACGGAGGGGTCTGATAAAAAGAATTAAACAGCCACTCATTTAAATCTCCGCTAAACCGCCAGTTGTGTCATTAACTTACCTGAGATTGCGTTTCACCAGCCATGCATACTCTGATCTGAGGCCCTATCATCCCCAATACTAGTGTGCATTTCTTACCAGTAAAGGCATTCTCCAACATGACCACAATATAACCATCAAAAGCAGAAAATCAATGTTGCTATTTGATGCTACCATCTCCTCCTCAAACTCCATTTAAGTTTCACCAAATGTCCCAATAATGTCCTTTATAGCAATAGCGTACTGTTCAAAATCACATGTTCCTCCCCCCCCCCCCCCCCGGTGTCACTTTAGTATCCTTCTGCTTGAAGCCATTACACAGTCCTCCTTTGACGTTCATATCCTTGACACATAGACAGGGCAGTTATTTTGTAAAATGTCCCTCAACTTGTGTGCGTTTGTTTCCTCATGACTTGATTCAGAGACCCTTCTCAAGCTGCGCGTCTCTGACATAATCTGACTGGCCTCCCTCTGGCATGGACCCCTCCTTGTCCTGCTTGGACTCTGATGCCAGGCCCAGCCTGTCATCTGTGGAACCACCTTCCTCACCTGTTTACACACTGACGCCCCAACACACTACACTGACCCCCCCCCCCAGGGGATGATCTCCTCATCCTACTGAGGTACTGACACCTGTGCCAGGCAGCCCTCCTGGGCAGATGTCCGCTACCCCGCTGTCCTGAGCCACTGTGCTCCCCACCCAGAACCAGAGTCTGCATTGCTCTGCTCCACCTACTGACTTTGGGGGGCAATCATTGAGGAAGAAAAGAGAAGAGGAACATGTTGAGGGATGGAGAAATGTGATTAGTATTTTGAACATTATTCCAGAATATTTCCAAGAATGCCAAGTAACAGTACAGACTTACCTTCATATTATTTATAAATAGAATTGGTTGTGGGACACTCTATTCAGAAGCCAGTGAAATTGGAAGCATTGCCACTCTACCCTGCCTCTGCTCAGAAGGAAGCCGTGTTCAACAATCCCCTGCAAGGGTCCAAAGCTATTACTCGGGGATACATAAACTTCTTAGCAGAAAGTGATTCTAAATGTGTCCAGCTGAGTGTAAGCTCCCTATTGTTGTACCCACCAACCACTTTCCAGCTCTGCAGATGACCCCTCAAATTCTCCCTAGCCACAGGTAACTTTAGCTTTTATTTTCAGTTTATCTCTGGGTGTGTTCATTTTCTTAACATCTCCATCCATTCCACATCTACGTATATACAATAGAACTTGTTTGCTGATGTAGGTAAACATTGTCTTTACATGTTACACAGGGCTTGCTCACACTGTTGCAGTCTCTTACTTTGTCCACTATTGTTACATAGCCTAAATTAGATCTTATTACCATCACAGAGATAGCAATCTCTCCCTCATTATCTCTCTCTCTGTGTCTCTCTCTCTTGCACACACACACACACACACACACACACACACACACACACACACAGGTTCATAGCAGCTGCCCATAGAGCTCATTTATTCATTCACATGTATTTTTAACACATATTTCTGAGCACTAGTCATTACAAGGCCCAGGGTTAAGACAAGGTTGGATGCACGAATCAAACTGAGCTCCACGTCCATTTCTGGTGAGCTCAAGGGTCAAGTTGAATGTATTAACAAATAATTACCAATTTTGCACTGCTGATTGCGTTTTCCTTTTTGACGTGTCTATCTGTTCAAGCCTCCTAAGTTGACAATGAGTGGGACCAAAGCAATATATGGACTCTTGCTTTTGTTTTATTTCTCAGGGCTTTTATTTTTAAAGAGCAGATTTAGAGTTATAACAAAATTGAGAGATGATATAGAGACTCCCAGTCCCCACACATGCTCAGCCTCCTGAATTATCAACACCACTCACAGGGTTATGTGTCTACTGCCACTCTAATTCCAGAACGTTATATACTAAAATCCACTGAATTGTACACTTTAAAAGGGTGAACCTTATAGCATGTGAATTATTTCTCAATAAATCTGTTGTTTTTAAAAAATGAGAATCCTAATAGTACTGACCTCATAAGGTTGTGAGACAGGAATAATGTATGGAAAACATCTAGCACATAAATAACACACATGTTATTTAATATAAAACTGTTATTTAAAAAAATAATAATAAAACTGTTATTTTAAAAAAAATCACTCACCAGAATGGTGCATTTCTACCAAGAATGAACCTACAATTGACATGTCATAATCGTTCAGAGTCCATAGTTTATCTTAGGGTTCACTTTTGGTGTTGTGGGTTCTGTGGGTTTGGACAAACACATAATGAAACATATTCATCATCATCATATCAGACAGAGGGTTTTGACTGCCCTAAACATCTTTGCTCTGCCTATTCATCTCTCCCCTTCCTCTACCCCTGGCAACCACTGACTGATCTTTTCATTGTCCTAATAGTTTTACCTTTTCCAGAAGGTCACAGAGTTGCAGTCACGCAGTATGTAGCATTTTATGATTGGCTCCTTTCATTTAGTAACATGCATTTCAGTTTCCTCCATGTCTTTTCATGACTTGATAGCTCGCTTCTTTTTGGTGCTGAATAATATTCTATTGTGTGTCTGTACCAGAGCTTATTTATCCATTCACCTACTGAAGGACAAATATCTTGGCTGCTTTAAAGATATAGAAATCATAATTAAAGCTGCTACAAACATCCATGTACAGGTGTTTATCTGGACATACATCTTAAACTCTTTTGGGTAAATACCAAGGAGTGTGATTGCTGGGTGTGTTGAAATGAGTGTCTTTAGCTTTGTAAGCAACAGCCAAATCTTCTTCCAAAGTGGCTGCATTCCCACCAGCAATGCCTGAGAATTCCTGTTGCTTCACACCCTTGCCAGTATTTGGTGTTGTCAGTGCCCTGGATTTTGGCATTCTAGTAGGTGTGTAATGATATCTCTTTAATGTTTTAATATAACTTATATATAGAAAAGAACACAAAGCATAATGAATAAAAGTAAACACTGGTGTTCCCATCACTCATAAAAAGAAATAGGACATTGCTAATATTCCAGGAGCCTTTAGCCTTCCTACTTGGATGGATTTGTTTCCCTTTAAAGGACATTTGGGTTGTTTTCTAGCTGGGACTAATATGGATACGGCCATAAACATTCTTTTGCTTATAATGTGATGCCCAGCTACACAAATTTCTCTATATCTAAGATTGCAATTACTGGGTCCTTGATCATATGTTCAATATTATCAGATAACACCTATTTTAAGAAGCAAGTAGGGCCGGCCAAGTGGCTCTGTTGGTTAAGAGCTCGCTCAAGGGTTTGAGCTCTGAGCAACAGCAGTTCGAGTCCGGCCAGAGCTGAGCTGCCGCTGAGCTGCCAACAGATGGCAGGATGGCTCAGCTAAAACAAAAAACAAAAAACAAAAAAAGAAGCAAGTATACCAATTTGTACTGCCACCAGCAGTATGACAGAGTTCCCACTATCCATATCCTCCTCAACACTTGGCATTGCCGGAATTTTAATTTTTTGTCCTTTTGATGGGTGTGTAATGATACTTTGCTATGGTTTTCAACTACATTCCCTTGATTGCTTAGGAAATTAAACACTAATCTATGTGCTCTTTCAAACATTGACCATTGTCTCTGAAAAGATCACTTCTTATCTGACAATGCGTACGAAAACTTTCAGCACTGGGCTTGTGGAAAAATTACTGCAGAAATAGGAAAAGTCCACATCATGCGCAGGCTGAGGAAGGTAATATCCTTTTATATGATTTTCATATTAACATTTTTTTGTTATACAAAGTGGCAACCTCAGGGAGATTTGGGACTCACCAGCTATGAGAAATCCATATGAAATGTATAGTCTGATAACCCAAGGGACTACATTACATAAAAAATAATTGTCAAGAAATACAAATGCAACAGTAGACTAAAAAGACGTGTTATAGGCAGCAAAGAACAGAATGGGCATGTGGAAACGAAATTGGTGGTGTGTGTCCATGAAGAAAGATGTGCAGACCACAAAGCGCTGTCAGCTCTCTTTCTCCCACGCATGCTTTCCCAGGCGCACACATCCCAACCTGTGGCTTGTCCTCCATCACTCTGACTGTTACCAGTAGGCACAGCCACAGTACTAAACTTTGTTTTGGTTTGTGCTTTACATACAATTCTCATTTTTAAAAATAACTCCCACATCCTACCCATTCCTCACCTGTCAACTTCCAATTACACTTGTTCCAATTTATTTACCAGAACCTCTCTTATTAACCTTCTGTTATGGCTTCCACTCCTCCATCAGTCCACTGAATTGTTACATTTATCTATTGCCATATTTTTTACTTAATATATTTTCAGGAAACTGGCAAACCTGACCAAGAGCTAAAGTTTCTTCGGCGTCTTGACTATTCTCAATGGCTTAACAAACTTAATGTATGAAATAAGGATTTTCTGTAATGTTTGTCCCAAGATTTCAGGTATGCCTAGGACTCAGCTGTACAGTTTAGAGTGAGGCTTCCCCTCGCCAGTTATTTCCAACTTTACAATAAATGTTAGCATCTGAATATTGCTCCTTAGAGGTAGCCACTGTCCTAAAGTAGTGCTAAGTGACTTTGTTGTAATTCAGATCAAGTTTTCAATGGACATTTTTCAATATATGTACAAGCCTATGTAAGTGTGTGTTCATTCATGACTTTCAACCCAAGAAATTTTGAAGATATCGATTTGATTCATACTGCAGAGGTAAATGAAGCCCTGCAGTGTTTTATTTTTCCATTCACACATTTTTATTAGAAGTGTTTTCTTCTCGAAGTGAGCCAATTAGCCAAAAAAAGGGCAAGTCAACGCTTTGGAAACACTAATGTGCTGTTTGGAGACCTTGATATCCAAAGCATGCTTTTAAAATTAAGTTCATAGTATATAGGTCCTTTTTTTGTTGATTTGGATGTTGTGAGAGGCAGGCACACATGAAACTTTAAAAAGAGTTTCGAATCAGCTGGGTTTCAGCAGATGTACTTTTGTTAGTTTATCATTGTTTAGTTAACCAAGGTTCAGCTTGGGAGAAAGCACTCTATGTGAGGGAGAGAGCAAAGATATCGCTGATGAGGGGTGGGGGTGGCCGGTTAACTCAGCTGGTTAGAGCACAGTGCTCATAATACCAAGGTTGCAGGTTCGATCCCCACATGGGCCAGTGAGATGCACCCTCCACAACTAGATTGAAACAACTACTTGATTTGGAGTTGATGGGTCCTGGAAAAACACACTGCTCCCCAATATAAATAAATAAATAAATAAATAAATAAATAGCTGATGACATTGGTAGTGGCCATGTCTCGGAGAACTGGTTCCAATGCTACCAGTCATTCACTGGGAGAAGTGTGACAAGTTGCTTCCTCTCTTAGTCCCCATTTCCATTGGGGAAAATAAACCAAATAATCTCCATGGAACTTCGTGAGGGTGCTGTATTATTCAACACCTATTTGAACACCACTTATATCCACAGGGCCACATGTTATCGCAAAATATCATCTAATCTAGCTGAATTCAAGCTGGATATACTCAAAGACTACGACCATTCTTACACCATAATCTAACATACCTCCGGAGAAGGGTGCTCCATCACCTTCTGCAAAATCAGTTCAAATGATAACCCTTTTCCTTAAAGCTTCTTGATGTCTAGGTTAAATATCTTGCATTTGTAATTCATGCTTATTTTGTATATGCCATCCACGGTGAAAGCAGAAGATAAGAATTTAAAGCTGTTTCTGATCTTGCTCACCTAGCTGCATAAAACATACATTTTTTGCAATAGACTAGACATTATACATAGTAGGAAGGAAATTACAAGCTGAGAAAAAAAATTCTGGAACTTATATCACAAAGGATTTCTTTTCCTTAATACATAAATACTGTTCTTATAAGTCAATAAGACCACTAGTCCCAATATAAGTGGGCAAAGGATCTACAAAGAAAGTGAAGAGAAAAGAAAATACAAATTGTTCTGAAACATATGGAAGGATGCACAGGGTCACTCTTAGTAACACAAATCAAGAGAATATTGAGATACCATTGTTCACCTTTGAGAGTGGCGAAAATACAAGATAACACACTGGACTGGGGAGAGGAGGGAAACAGGCACTTTCTTCCATGGCAGGGTTAGGGGTTACAAACTGCTACAGCTCTTGTGAAGGGCAATTTGGCACATACCTTTTGACAGAGAAATTCCATTTCTTGGGATCTTACCAGTAGACTAGCACATATATAGAATGACACATCTACAGGGCCATGAACTGCTACACTTTTTCTATAATAGCAGAAGATCCCAAGTATCTTAAAATGCCTTTCAGTATGATACTGGTTTAAAAAGAATGAGGAAGCTTTATGGATACTGCTATGGAAAGACCTCTAAGGTATATTTTAATAGAATAAATGAAGGTGCAGAACAATATTTGTAACACGCTAGTACAATTTGGGTTTAAAAGGGTAGGCTGCATAGACATATTTTCTTGTATTTAAAAAGGTTATTTCTGGAGAAATGAGTAAGGTACAGTAGCACTGCTTCCTTTTAGGAGGGGAATTGTAAGAATGAGGGGACAAGAGTAAGAGGGACAGACATAATTTTACATATTTCTTGTCCCTTTTAAATGTTGGACCATGGGCAAGTATTAACTATTCAAGATAAAATAATTTAAGTATAAGAATATAGTTGAAAAATCTTCCTCTAAGTCCATTTGACTTCCGTCTTCTTTTATCCACTTGTTTATTCAATATTAATTTAATTTGGCCAAAAGAAAGTAGAAAAGGTATAAATAAAAATATTAAGACATGTAAAATGTCATTAGTACCCTATGTATGAAGGGGTGACATACATTTATAATTTTAATACAAGACAGAATTGTGATAGGTGTTGTAATGAATGTCTAATCTAGAAACTATAGAAGTTCAGTGAAGAGAAAAATTAAACCAGGTACAAACAAAAGCTCGAGTTAGAGGTGATATTTGACTGATCTTGAGAAAAAGAAAAACTTGAGAATGGATAGAAAAAAGAAGGCATATCAGATAGAAGAACAAGTGAGCCTTACTTAGTCATCTACATCAAGGCAGGCATTGGACCGCCTGCATTCGTGATTGAATTAAAGTGTGACATTTAATCAACTAGGCATTTTGTCTTTGCAATGATTTTTGCAGATTTTTTCCCTAATGAATTAACAAATTTTGCTATTAATATAATCATTATCATTTTTATTAACTGAATTATCTAGTCATTTGTTATTTGCTCTTATTACTATAGAGTGAAATTTTGGAATTGTATCCAATGGCTTGGCCCCCATGTGTGGTTAGCAGGTCATGCTCTGCACAAGCCACCCTGCCAAGGGGTGAAGCCAAGACATGCATACTGGGGGCCGTGTCTACCTAGAATGGGTGACTTCTTCTAAACTGCACAAACATTTTATCAGGCCTGGTGGTTCCCCTGCTTTATAGAGAAACAAAGGTTTTTATAACATAAAAATGTTTTGAAATAAATAGATCATTTAATTGGTCCCCTAGTTCTATTCAAATATTCTATCCATAGATGTATTGTATTCCCACCAGTTCATTCTAGGTTTCCTCTAGGAGTCTCTTGCTGATTGTGGGATATTGCATACACAATATCAAACAATAACCAAGTGAAATATGTAGTCAGAGACACAGGATTTTATAAAAGCAATGGAAGCAATAGATAACTGCTGGAATTACCTACAAAATAAGAAGAACTTTCATCTTATTATCTAGGCCCTTAATCTAGATCCTTAGTAAAGAAGAATCCTGAAAGTCAGACCAGACAATGAATAACAGCCCAAAAACTCTGTGGTATCTTTCACATGACAGGTACTTTAAAAAGGAATGAAAGTGAAAAACAACAGATAAAGAAATGCCTTTGAGAACATTGATCAAAGCGATTGTATTGTGTATGATTCTGTTGTATATGAATTTGTTACAATAATCAAATTTGTGCTAGAATACATTTATGAACACCAAAACATAAACATTTTGTTTAGTCTAATAACTGCAATTGAAATCTAGTTTAGTTCAATGTAAGTTCAAATATGGTTACTTTTTAGAATATTTTTAGTTGCATTTTCCAAGATAAGGTTGCCATGAGATACTTTTTCTTCTTTTTTGCTATGAAATTGTTTTGTTTTTGGTATGTAAAGAGGATCCAGTTTAAAAGGTCTTTTTTTAGTAACATTTTTCTTCATCAGTAGATTTTGTGGGAAAGGTCATTATTTACAGGATAAACTAGAACAATACATTTATGCCTGCCTATTTGTAAGTTATTATGTAAAGCAATGATTCATTTTGGAAAGAGAAAAGAAGTTTTATAAATTCTATTAGATATATTACTGGCAGGTATATAAGTTGATATATCATAGAAATGAATGGCTATTTGTCAATATTATAAAAACCTTGAAATTTTATCCCAGCAATTCATTTCTAAAAGGTATCTTAAAATTCATGTATGTTGAAAAACACATATCACTGTTTATAATAACACAAGTTTGAAAAATCTTTATGTCTAACAGTGGGGGATTATTTAAGTAAACTATGGTACATCCATCACAATGGAATAGCATGCAATTGTTATATATGCTGATGAAATAGATTTGGATGTAAATTTATAACAATAAAAGATTTTTAGGATCCATTCTTAAATGAAATAAAAATCATACACACACATATCCTGTAAGCTCATTTGGGTTTAAACAATCAGGAACTTACAACTTGGGGAGATGTACTCCCCAAGGCAACTTATCTGGAGTCAGCATCTCACTCTGAGTCTGGAGCTGAAAAGAGTGATTTCATTGGACTCACCATTTTAAGGACGTAGAAAGAGCTGCTGACTGAATTATCTGTTTGTTCTTGAGACTCTGTCTACTTCTTCAGCCTCATTTGCTGTCACTGTCTCCTCTTACTCATTTTGATTTCTCAGCTCCGAATTGCTTGTGGTTTTCTAAACAGGGGTTACAATTTAGTTCCCCCATGCCATTGTCTATGCCTATTCCATGCCCTTCTTGCAACCTCTGCTGTCTTGGAAATATTTATCTACTTTTCAAAACTTTGCTCAGCTAGCACCTCCTTCAAGATGGCCTTCGAGATCCCCGACATAATACACCCCCCCACCTCTAAAGAAGATTATATATGTAATAATTGTATCCTTTAAAGCTTTTACTATTGAAAACATAACAGGGTATTGTTTTAGCTTATCATTTCCAATTATGGTGAGCTTTCTGACGGATGAACATTTAATTTTAATTACTCATGTATCAATAATGCCTTGTGTATGACATATCAGAAAATTAAATACACAAATGCTCCCAAGGGAAAAACAAACACTGTAAAAATTAAAAAGTATAAAATTGGGCCGGCCGAGTGGCGCGATGGTTAAGAACTCGCTTGGGATGCCAGAGGGCCCCGGTTTGGATCCCACATATGAGGGCCAGTGACGCTGCCCTCCACAGCTAAGATGCTGAACAACAGCTCAACCTGGAGCTGGGGCTGCCATGAGTCGCCGGCGATGGCGTGGGCTGCAGTCCCTGTGGCAGTGGATTGCCATGGGCTACCGTGTGTGGCCAGCAGCCAGCGTGAGCGGCCAGCAGCCGCAGTGAGCGGCCGTCCAGAAGCCGGCGACTGATCTGCCTCGCCAGAGAAGAGCGCAATGATGGTGCCAACTTGGGCCAGTGAAGCAACATCCTCCACAACTAGATTGAAGAACAAAACGACAGCAACTTGTCTGTTCCCCTTTCCCCAATTCCCCAGCACTGTTCCCATCCCCCCAATTCCCCAATAAAAATCTTAAAAAAAAAAAGTATAAAATTACTTATGTGACTTTCCTGTATAAATGAAGCCTCAGAAGTTAAATCTAAGAGTTTACCATGTTGAGATATAGCCAAGCTCAACAATAGAAGCTCCTCCCCCAAATATAAAGGATCATCACACAATAATTTATGTTAATCAAACTCTATCTGCATTTTCAGCAGATGTGTTTTCAATTTCTACTTTTTAGATAGATTTTTGACGAACTAAATGGCTTCATCAACTTTCTCTTGCCTTACAATGGAAGACAGCAATGGAGGAAAACTTCTGCCTAGAAAAAGAGGTAAATAAGCCTGTGACAAGCTGTTTGAAAGATCCATCTGCTCAGAGGAAAATCTTAGATGCTGTGAATGCAAAACACATGTTTGTTCTTCTCCACAAACTAAGTTAAGTTTTTAGGAAGCCCTGAGAGAGAACATTAATTCCCACTATTCCACTGATTCCTTTCTCTCTTTTTCCCACTCCTTCCCTTCCCCTTTATTCTGTAAAAAAAAAAAAAAACTCCAATTCTATATGTGCCTCTTGAAACCCTAATTACTATGATTCAACTGTTATGTACCTTCTCTGTGAAGTTCTCCAGTACCAGTCTTGCTGGTATCAATTCTTTCTCCTGACTTTCTGGGGGTCAGGCATCGGGTATTTATCCTTCTTTATACCAGAGTTATTATTACACCTATCTTATCTCTTAGCAACCTGTAAGTTCCAGGGGCCATACCTTATATACATTTATTCCCCTGACTGTTCTAGAAGAAGGTGCATTTGCATAATGTGGACTCACTAAACAGGATGAAAGAATGTGAAGGAGAAAAAAATACATTGTAAGGAAAGATGAATAAACATTGATTGAAAGTCTTTATTGGAAAGGGGATAGAATGGAACACAGGTAATACATGGCTAAATATTTTGAGTCTTACTACTCTTTGTAGCTTGAACCCTTGCTTATTGGTTCCCTTTCCTTTAAAAAAAAAAACAACACAAATCTAGAGAAGTAGATATTGGGTTGTCAGAAAAGTCATGACGCATTTTTGCAATGAAAAACATAGAAAAAATATGTCATGACTTTTACGACAACCCAATATATGAGAACAAACACAGGTAGCTACTAACACTGACCACAAAATGAGGCAGGCTGCCACAGCATTACTACCTGTACAGGTAGGTGCAAGAGCAGCTGCCACATCATCACAGCTGACACTACCTGAGCACTTACAGCGCTAGCCACTTGGCTGAATTAATCCCAGGTGATCCTCACAAAGATGGTCAGGGTGAGATACTCTTAATCTTCCATTTCTCCAAATGAGAACACTTAGGCTGAAAGAGGTCAACAACCTTGTCCTCGGTTATACGCTAATGATGAAATCAGAAATCAAATCTTGACTGACTTGACTTCAGAGATTCTATAATGCCTTAACATGCAGGGAATTTAGAGATATAAATAAGCCACCTCTTTTGTTTGTTTGTTTGTTTGTTTGTTAAAAATAAAACTATATTATACCTGTAATTTGCAAATTACATAGAATTCCTATGAAAATCTCATTCTAAAACTATTGCCACAAGAAAGAGACATCCTCAAGTGCCACGGAAGCATTTAAATTCACAGGACGGTCACCTTCCTATTTCTCCCTTCCTTCCCTCACCTCCCACACTCTGTTGGCGTTTCTTCCGCCCTGCAATGCTGAATTGGAAAAGTGGTGAGTAACTATTAGCATCTAGACACATTTATTTCTAATAATGCAGCCTAAGAGTGCATTGGACAAGTAGAGTCCATCACTCTGTTACTTATACTGGGTTTGTAACATTTAGGAATGTTTTCTGCTGTAAGTACCAGAAAGCTTGGTACAGAGGCATAAACAAATAGGAAAATGAACAGTAATCACATGATAACTGGAGATAGGTAGTTCCCGCTGTTGTTTCCATGGCTTGACAATCTTCTAGCCGACATCGCCATGATTTCCTGGGTCATATCCTCTTAGATGTTGCATCAGGAAACCAAGATAGCTGCTCTGGCTGCCTTGTTCAAAGTAGGCAAGTACACGAAGAAGGAAGACCTTGGCCCGTGGCGTCTTTCTTTTTGGGGGAAGAAAGCAAGTCTTCCCAGATTTCTATCCTTGTCTCTTAGGCCAGATCTGAGCTACATGGTCGCCCCTCACTAGAAGAGGCAGCAAAAGAGAAGGGATTCCAAATGGGCCTTAAGGTAGCCAGTAAATTATAATTGCTACCCAAGCCTACAGTGCACAGTTACTTGGCTGGGACATTGAGATGCTTTATCTCTCAAATCATGTCTCACTTCCTTTAAAGATGTCTTCCTGGACCCTCCGAGCTATGTCAGATCACCCTCCATCCTAGCTATGTCAGATCACCCTCCCATCCTAACAGCATTCCGGGGTCCTTTCCACCATGTTTATCACAGGTATAATGTATAGTTATCTAAGAAGGGACATATGGAAACTTTGGGATATTTTTCAGATAGTACTTTGGGGTAGACACTAAGAATTGGTCATGATTTAAGGGTTTGGGTTTTTCAGAGCTCTGTGCATGTACAATATACCCTAAAATATTGGCTCTATCCAGCTTAGATACTGCACTTGAAAAATGTTTCATTTGATATTTGAACATTCAAGCTAGACACTAATTTTGTTCAGAAAATAGGTTAGGTGTGCATTTCTTTTCCCCACAATTATTTCTTAAAGTGAATTATAACTTCCTTCTTATTAGCCGGTTTCCACTTAAAGAATGAACTATGCTCCCAAGAGCAATTGCAAATTCCGGTAAGTGTGACCTCTGCTAACATATTAATTTAGGACAGCTTCCCTTTAAATTGTCTTCCCTGTGACACCAGGTGACTTGTTCATAAGAGACTTAATAACTTTGGTTTAAGGCTGCATCCTTTATAAATCTGTAATCACTTTGCATCAGACATTCCATTAAAGAGTTGATATTTGTACAGCAAATTACTGGTTTCTTCCAAAGCAGTACGCTGAATGGTCACACCAACTAATTAATGTTTATTACAACCTACATATCTTCCAAGAGAAGCTTTAAGCAGGCAAGAGAGCATATTTTAACCAAGAGCAATATGTAACTACTTAGAAGACAGGGAATAAATCTGAAAGCCCACATATTCTTTAAAAGCTGCCTATTACCTTCTCAAGCCAGTAAACAATAACTCCTCAAAAGATCCTGCATGGCCATTCTGATAAAGACAAATGTGCGATGATCAATATATTTTAATTAAATAGAGAGGAGTCATCAACATGGAGATGCACATTTGTAGCACGGGGCTGATGGCATCAGCTCAATAGTTGGAATTGTTTTAGGTTGGTCCTTCTTAGGATGCATGGACACATTAGTCCTATTAAGGAATAACTTTCTGTAATCAAATCACAATAAGAAAACACATCTGCCTCGGACAAGAGGTAAGTAAGCATGTAGCAAGCGCTTTAAAGACTCATCTGCTCAGGAAACAAAATAGATGCACAACCAATGGGTGAAAGAAGCTAAGCCTTAATTCCACATCCTATACTCCTAAGATCAATTGGGAAAGAAAAGGATAACAGAATAAAGAGATATCATTCTCACAATTCATGGAATGCGATGCATGTTATGCAGTCTTTCGTTCCAGTCGTCTACTGGGCCCTAGAGAAATGGGTCCTGTCTTCTGTGGTTGAGGGAAAAATTGGATTTGAGTCAGCAGATCAAAGCAGGTGAAACAGAAGGAGCATCTTAGTGTTGGGAGCCTTATCTATTCTCTCAGCCTGCCCCCAAGGAACCCCAAGTCCTTCTTTTGAAGGAACCACTTGGTATAGTCCTGATGCATGCCACTCAGGCACAAATAACATGCTAGCCTTTTTTGTTTTATAACCTTCCCTGCTTATTTTTTTCACTATTGTTTAATTATTCATTTATTTACTTTTTTTTCATTACTTCTAGAAAGTAATTTCCATGAGAGCACAGGCAATGTCTCTTTAGATCACTAGAGTAACCCCAAAACCCAGAACATGATTCGATACACAACAGACTCTCAGTAATCCTTTCGGAAGTGAATTATGCTTTTAAACAAAATGGTCTGCACATTCGATAAATGTTCATGTTTTCCCTCCATAAACTCCAAATAAAATTACCAGGAGCAAAAACCCAACAAAACCTTCTTCTAAGCCTTTTCTTGTCTGCTTGGAAAATTCTATCATAGGCTTAATTCTCTCTTCTCTCCTGAATATTTTAACTAAGGAGCTTCCATCCATACTGCTAAACAGAACATGCTGTTGAGCCAAAGCACATTAAAAAGAAAACCCAAGACCAGGGCACTGAGGATCAAGAGCCTCTGGACTGGCAGCTTGGAAACATGAGGAAATTATGAAATCCTAGGAGTGCAGTCCAAGCTATTTGACAATTCCTTGGGGGGTACACAAGCATATTTGGTTTTTCCAGATTATTAGACCATGGTCCAGAAAGTTGATGTTGATTGAAATGTTTTAGGATAGACAAATGACAAAAGACAAGTGACACTGCTGGGAACCAAACTAAAGAGAGACTAATAAGGATTTTCTACTATCCCATTTCAGATACAGTGTACCAGATGTGGAAACAATTCTTTTTCATACCTGAGCCAGTTTGACAGTCTAAAAAAAAAAAAGTGCTGCTTTCTCTCATTTTAAGTTTTGGAAATCCCACCATAAACAGCAAATGCAAAATGTTAACAATCACTCCATCAAGCAGGGAGAGGGCATTCCTTTCCTGTAACTTTGAGAAGCCCTGATGTCTGTTGACAAAACACATTTAGAAGTTGCTTTCATAGCTTTTAACTTCAATGTACTTGAATTTACAGAATGGTGAGGAGGGAAGTAATGTGCTTAACTGTCTTTATTTGACAGTAATTCAGCTCAAGAAAATCTTCCATATTTCTTTACTTTAGTCATCGCTTTAAAAAAACCATTAGGTTAAAAGACATTAACCATAATATTTCCCCCTACAAGACAGAAAACACCAGGAAGGCAAGAATTAAACTTGCCACAAATGCCTAATTTTCTTACTAGCATAGTCAATGATATTGACTTTATGATGAGCCACTCAGCTACTCAAATACCAGGGATGAGAAGGTTCATGAGGAAGGTCCCTGTCTAGAAGTCCTACCCGCGAGGTTTGAGATGTTAGGTTAATAGCTTCTGATCACAGAGCTTCTATTTCCTTAATGCCACATAAGTGAAGAGAAGGGTGTGGTCCAGTTACCTTCCTTTCAATTAGAGCAGGTTAGCTATTTTCTGTTTTAAGTATTAGGAACGTGTATGAGTCAGTGTAGTGGTTTGAACAGTGCCTCCCAAAAAGATATGTTGTGTCTTGGAAACTGTGAAAGTGACCTTATTTGGGGGGAAAAAGAAGTGTCTTTGCAGATGTAATTAAGTTAAAGATCTTGAGATGAAACCATCCTGGATGACCTCGGTGGACCTGAAATCCAGTGACCAGTGTCCTTCTCAGAAGAGAAGACAGAGAAGGATGCTGTGTGAAGATGGAGGCAGAGATTGAAGTAATGTAGCTATAAGCCAAAGAACTCCTGGAACCACCAAAAACATGAAGACACAAGGAAAGATTGTCCCCTAGACACTTCAGTGAGAGCACGGCCCTGCCAATAACTTCATTTCAGACTTTTGGACTCTAGAACTGTAAGAGAATACATTTCTGTTGTTTAAGCCACCCAGTTTGTGGTAACTTGCTTCAATGGCCACAGGAATGAATACAGTCAGGGTATGACTGGTATGAAAATTCTACTCAAAAGGGTGACAGTAAAGAGAATGTCATGAAGGTACTTTGGAAACAGGGGTGGGCAAGGCTGCAAGATCCCAGTAAGCACTCTGGGATAAGCCACAGTAATGAGCAAGCTTTGCCACCTCTAGACCTAAAGGGACAAAAGGAAGAAACAGCTTCGTCTTTCTGGGAACTAAAGGAGTTGGAGCTGTTCAGGAAGAACTATCCATAGGGAGCTGGAGAGAGACACCCCAACATTACAAAACTACAAGTTCAAGGCAGAACAGGAGGCACAGCAGAAACGCAGGAAATACACTGACCTCCGTTTCTCTTCCTTGGCCTCCCGGCTCTTGGTGGTTCCTCTCATTGTCCAAATACAACCAGAAGCAGAGAGCAAGGAACGGGAGGGTTACACCCATAGTGTTTCACCCTGTGGGGGACAGAGCAGGGTGGGAAACTTGGAGAATGGCTAGGAAAAGTCAAATGGAGAATAACCTGCAGAGGTGCCCATGAAGATTTAGCTTTTTAAAAAGGAATTTATTGGGGGAAAAAAGAAAGCATGAAGTCTCTGGAAATTCTTTCCAGGAGCTCTTTGAATTTGAACAGTCTATGAGTCTCTGAAACACCATATAGAAACATGTTCCTCTTTCCTAAATTTCAGTTTTCTTGGCTTCGAACGAAATCGCCTCAGCAAAGTTTAACAAATCTTTAATAAGTCTCAATAAATCTCTTCAATCAGCCCACTAGGAGGAAACTGGCATTTTTACAACAGTTCCAAGAACTCTTGGAAGTTATTTAGATAACTTCCCAAGTAAACCTTCTAACAACTATATAATGCAAGTATTGTTGTATCCATATTATACAGAATTAAATTGAGGCTCAGAGAAATTGAGAGAAATTTCATGGCTAATAAACAACTAAGCTGAGGTCTAAATCATTTCTCTCTGACACCAAAAGCTGCTCTCGCCTCTCTTCCCTGATGCCTTAATTGTACTCGATATCCAGAAATTCAAGTATTACTGCTGTATCCCCCGACTAATCCCACCTTCAAACTGGAAAATTATGTAAATTAAGATTCTGCTGAAAAACAACAGACTAATATGCTTCTGTCTTCTGGAAAAGTCCTACTTTTCCTATGACTTGCCTGCTTCAAGACCCTATCCAGCTATATTGAGAATAGAAAAATATTAATGACTACCACTCAATAATAGTCTTTATTAATATGGTCAAACCATCATCATACTTTGTTATTATTCATCATAAAATGTGTCCCATCCATGATGGAATAACAAGGAACAAACTTTCTCTCCCCCTATAAACAATTAGAGAGCCAGCCGAGTGGCGCAATGGTTAAGAGTTGGCTTGGGACGCCAGAGGGCCCCGGTTCGGATCCCACATATGAGGGCCAGTGACACTGCCCTCTACAGCTAAGATGCTGAACAACAGCTCAACCTGGAGATGAGCTGCCATGAGTCTCCGGCAACCCCATAGGCTGTAGCCCCTGCTGCAGTGGGTTGCCATGGGCTACCGTGTGTAGCCAGCAGCCAGCGTGAGCAGCCAGCAGCTGCTGTGAGTGGCTGTCCAGAAGCTGGCGACTGATCTGCCTCGCCCTGGAAGAGCGCAATGATGGTGCCAACTTGGGCCAGTGAAGCAACGTCCTCCACAACTAGACTAAAGAACAAAAGGACAGCAACTTGTCTGTTCCCCTTCCCCCAATTCCCCAGTGCTGTTCCCATGCCCCCAATTCCCCAATAAAAATCTTAAAAAAAAAAAAAACAATTAGTAAGGTGAAAACAATATATAAAACAAATAATGTGAGAGGCTGCATGACAGGCAGCTCATAACTGATCCTTCATAAAAGGAACACAAGAGAGGAAATGAGCCCTTTGAATCTTGTTCTCTATCTGGGGGCACATTCCCGACTCAGTGTGAAGAGTGGGATCCAAGAAGGCACGCCCAGGCTCTCTCTTGAGGAGACTGAGGTTAGACATAGGGGTTTCCATGAGTGTTTGCTGAATAATAAGCTGTGTAGGCATAGGGAGCTGGGCAGAGAGCAACTGGCAAATTATAACCTGAGCAATTTCCCAAACTCACATAGGCCAGGAAGAAAATTTGCATTGGCCAAACCAGAAAGTAGCATTCTCAATTAACACCTGAAGTGTTCAGATAATAACCCAGATCACTCACACCATAATAGTAGGGCTAACTTATTTCTAGAATAAAAGCTAGTGTAGACTTTCCCCAATAACGCTTTACATGAGCCCTGACTAGCTCAACCTGATATGCAAGTCATTTAACCATCAAAACAAACCCTGACACTTTTGAAAGGAAGACAACAAAATCCAGACACCAAGCAGTGAAGTCTAACATCCAATAAAAATTTCAAGATGTGCCAAGAAACAGGAAAATATAGCACCACCTGGGGAGAAAAAAATCAGCTAATCGAAACAAAACCCCAATGACAGACGTGATAGAGCTTGGAGACAAGGACTTTACATCAACTATTATCAATATCTTTAGTGTGCTTAAAGATTTAAAGAAAGGGGAGCATCTGAGATCCTGATCCCCAGCACATGTCATCAGTTTTCGCTCAAATAAACTCTTATAAAAAATTTTAAAAAAAGATTTAAAGAAGAGCATAAACGTAATAACAAAGGAAGTAGAAGATATTTAGAAAGAACCAAATAACTGGAATAAAAATTTCACTGGGTGAAATTAATAGTAAACTACCAAAAAATAGATCAGTAAATTTCAAGACAACACTGTAAAACAAAATACAATACCAGGAATGAAGAACATTCCATAATGATAGGGGGTCAATTCATCAAGAAAATATAACAATTTTAAGCAGGTGGACCCAATAACAAAGCTTCAAAATACGTAAAGCAAAATGCTATAACTTCTTTTGAAAATACTTTAGTGGATGAGTAAAAAGTTACATATACAAGTAGCATACGGCCATTCCATTTCTAAACATTTGCCAACAGAAATGAAGCATCATTCTGTACAAATGACTTATACAGGAATGCTCAGAGCAACTTTACTTGCATTACCTAAAAACTAAAACAAGCCAGAAAGCTATTAAAGATGAATGAGTAAACAAATTGTGACATGTGTATTACAAAGGGATACTTCTGAGAAATACAAAGAAACAAATTACTGATCAAAATAAAAACAACAGAGCTGATTCTTAAAAACATCATGCTAGACATAAGCACCTACACATAAATGAGTACACACTCTGCATGTTCCCATGTATGCACAACTCTAGAAAGCCAAATCGCTTCTAAAATGATAGAAATTTAGAAGTCCCCCGGGACCAGGATGCATGTAGAGTGATTTGGAAGGGGTGCAAGAGAACTCCCAGCTGTAAAGGAAATTATCTACATCGTGATTGTTGTAGTGGTTATGGGGTATATCCAATGGTCGAACTCACCAAACCGTGCCTTACCATTGAGTGTATTGTATTGTACATATTTACACACAATCAAATTGGTGCATAATATGTCTTTTGACATTTAATAAAAATCTGCTAAGCAATTTCCACGCACAATATGTTTAAACAATATTGCAAAAGGAGCTAG
The DNA here is from genome assembly GCF_001890085.2 of Hipposideros armiger. Taxonomy (NCBI): domain Eukaryota; kingdom Metazoa; phylum Chordata; class Mammalia; order Chiroptera; family Hipposideridae; genus Hipposideros; species Hipposideros armiger. The sequence goes on from NW_017731677.1 coordinate 878,638, forward strand.
AATAAAATTGGGTGTGTTTTCTCCAAGTGTTCATGCTCATAAGAACAGAATCATGTCAACCCAAAGGCAGTGGGTGTTGGTTGTCATGTACTCTTCGGAGAGGTTTCCGGGTGCCTTACCTCTTAAAAGATTGCCTTTATTTGTGATTCCCTAAAAAAAATTATAAAAATATTTGCTACATGATCAAAGCATGTTTTGTTTAAATAAGTAACTTTGAAGAAGGTATATAAAAGTTAGAAATTTCTGGGCTACTGCATTCCAGACTTGTGAGTTTCCTTTACCTTGCTTTTATGGTGCTGAAAAGCTCGGGTACCTTTCAAACTGCTTTTCTGGGGCTTAGTGAAAGGCTCATTTGCAAAATGTTTTAGCATCCACAGTGAACTCGGCCACTCGGGCATATTCTCAGCTGTGTCCTTTGCTCCCTCAGATTACTGTGCAACCTGCTCATCAGAGAATCTTACAGGTGGAGAACTAAACACATTGAAGTTACTTCCACTTTGTATAGCATCTTTCTCCCTCAAAGTAATATTTTCTTCCCTCCTTCTTTTCCTCCCACCTTCCCTTTCTTTCCTTCCTTCCTTCCTTCCTTCCTTCCTTCCTTCCAAGAGGAAGATGCTCTTAAGAAAGGCATGTGTCTTTAAAGACCCTTCATTACCCAGCAGTCCTGACGCCCCTTGGTACCTGCTGTGTTGTAACATTAACATCTACTGACCAGGAACAGCACCATGGCTAATTTATGTGTTCTCTGACTCATGCCTAATTACACGTAGATTGTAAAGGGAAAATGTTCAAGGTGGATGGAGTATATTTAAACTTTTTTTTTCTTTCTTTCTTTAAAAAATAAATGATGGTTGGGCCAGCCGAGTGGCGCGATGGTTAAGAACTGGCTTGGGATGCCAGAGGGCCCCTGTTCGGATCCCACATATGAGGGCCAGTGACACTGCCCTCCACAGCTAAGATTCTAAACAACAGCTCAACCTGGAGCTGGGCTGCCGTGAGTCACCGGCGACGGCGTAGGCTGCAGCCCCTGTGGCAGTGGGTTGCCATTGGGCTACCGTGTGTAGCCAGCAGCCAGCGTGAGCGGCCAGCAGCCGCAGTGAGTGGCCGTCCAGAAGCTGGTGACTGATCTGCCTCGCCTGGGAAGAGCGCAATGATGGCGCCAACTTGGGCCAGTGAAGCGACGTCCTCCACAACTAGACTGAAGAACAAAACGACAGCAACTTGTCTGTTCCCATTCCCCCAATTCCCCAATACTGTTCCCATCCCCCCAATACCCCAATAAAAATCTTTAAACAAAAACAAACAAAAAAAATGATGGTTAAAACCATAGTACACATTCTAGACCATTACACATTTCTCTGTCTACCCATCCCTTACTTTTTCATTCTGAGAGAGATGTTATATTTAAGAAGAACCCCTTTAACTCAGTGAATTCAGACATTCTAACCAATAGGAGAAAAGTTTTGTAGGAAGAAATGGCTAAAAAAATCGGCATTTACTCTATCATCCTGACTTTCACTTTCCCATGAGAGTTTGCTATTTCACACTCCTGCTGCCATTGAATATTAGCCCCAGGGCTTACTTCCAATCCCTTTAATACTTTGATTGAACCTGAGCCATATCTCTTTTCTTGATTCCTCTTAATACTGCTAATACAGACCGGAGATTTCTAAAAGACTTTTCTGAACACAAAGGGATAAGCAAAGTGAAATAAACATGATGACTTCAAGAGCTCTAAACCACTTGGCTTACAATTATAGGATTCTCTTGTATTAGCTAGCTAGCTCCCAGGAACGTCTTACTAAGTTCTCTTTTATCTAGGTACTGCTCAACTTCATAAGTTGCTCATTACTTACCCTAGGATGACACACTTAAACATTCTGACCCCTTCCCAGTCAAGAAGCAAACACTGGGTAAGATCTCTCCTATTCATCCAGCACTTTCAGCTCTGATTTTCAGTATGAGCGTTAAGCGTCTTTGTGAAATGGGTACCAGGAGTGATGTCTTCTTTGTCATGTTTCTTATCTACCAGAGAAAGAGATGTAAAAATTTTTCCCAATATAGAACCTGTAGTATACCAATATCTCAATGAAGCTTTGTATTTAGGTAAGGAATATTTTACCTATGCCATAAAACGGTTGTCCATTCCTCATAAAGTCCTCCCAAAATGGATGCCTTTGTGTACAAAAGACTAATTTAGAAGTATTTCCTGAAAGGAAGTGGAGGGCTCCGATCCTATCACTTTTGCTTTCCCTTGAAAATGACCTCTTCCCATTTTTGAAGGAAGTGAGTTATTTTTTAATCTATCTTCTGCTTCTGTCTTGATGATTTCTACAGAAGAGCTACACAAATTCTAGATCATAGCAAGTCACATGATAGACATACATTTTATAAAACCAAGAAAATACAAAGAAGTGCCAAGCAGAATGTCATTTGAATCAACCTTTTGGCATTCTGTTGTCACTGCTGCCAAGTCATTGAGCATAAATACAACTTGGATTATGAAGATGTGGGAAGGCAAGTGATGGGCTTTTTGGTGAGGTTGACTCTTTAACTCCCTGACAGCCAATCTCTAAATTCCTGACAACAGTCCCACCATGATATTCTAAGTATTTCTTTGGGTTATCTGGTGTTTCATGACTTTTACAGGCAGGAAATACATAGAGAGGGGAACAGAGGCTGAAACTCACAGCTGGGCGAAGGCTTTCTATAGAAGCACTGGTGAAAAGCAAAGGAATATTGGGCCAGGGTTGAGTATAGGATAAGGATTTAAATCCTCGTTTGAATTTCGTTAGGATGTTTCATGGGTGTGTTCCACGTTATAAATATGATGTTAAAGGATTTCTTTTTAAGGGTATAATCATGAATCTCATATAGACACAAAATGAATGTATTAAACATTTTACTTAACTCATTAATTAATAAGGGAACCAGTGTAGCTGCGCATGAACTTCATTTCTTTAGCATGCATTCTGCTTTAGTCCAAGTCAGCTTTGTTTAGTGGGATAAAACTGTAACTCACTTATATTCTTTCCCCCACATCCCTCTATCTGTATACATACTGTGTGTCCACTCCTTTTAATCATTAAGCCCTTAGGACATTAGGTCCTGGTCAGCGTGAAACTCACTTAAGATAAAGCTTCAGGTCTATCAACCATGACCAAGATACAATAACCAGACCTCAACCTAGAACAAGGTTTTAGTCAAACAAAGGTAACACCTTGGCCTCAGTTATGTTTCAGATCCAGGCTCATGAGAGCACAACAGCCCCACTGACCACTCCCCCTGGGAACCAGATGAAACAACACCATGACGGACACCAGGACCTGATCAATTGCTCCCTGCTCTAGCCCCAACCAATCAGTAGAGCCCACGACCCCAACTCCTGTAGTAACCACGATTAATGGCTTTTCCCTTATGTAATAACCTAGCCAGGAGAGGCCATCGGGGAGCCAGGTTTTTGAGAGGACTAGATCACCTGTGTCGCTGGGCTTGCAGCCAACTCCTTAAATAAACCTTTACTTCCTTTGCTTCAAACTTCTGCTCATGTTTTTGGCTTGGATGCACCAGGCAGGCAGACCCTTTGAGTCCAGGGTAACACCAGTCAGGTGTAAGAATAGGTCCAAAGGAAAATTCAAAGTACCACACATATAGGCATATAACAAATGCCAAAATGAATTTACAAATTGAAGTAAAATAGCAATTTACAAAAAGAAGTAAAATGGATTTGCATCCCACTGGACACAGCATTTCTATGGACCAGAATCACTGGAATTATTTTCAATTTGTTTTGTTTTTATCACTTTACAGAGTTGTAAATTAGTTCAAATCCAATGAAAGGTGACTCTAAGCTAGAATTATGCACAATACACAATACATGGTGATCAGTTTTTGTTCACAGTATTACCCTGACAAAATAGATAACTTTTCAATGAACTTCAGATAAGTTTGTCAAACCCTTAAGTGGTCAGTATTTTGATTTACCTCACTATGGTCGAATAAGATAATGCAGAAGGTAATGTTGGGTAAATTCTAATATGTTTTATAATTGTAAGTCATGACTTTTAGTGCAGCCTATCTGTGGCTGCTTTATACACAGCAAAGCTCTCAGGCCAGCTCTCACAATCGCCATCAGAGTTTTGCATCTTCTGCAATCATTACCATATTTTGGAAAACACACCTTTATCTAGCCGCTCCATGAAGAATATTTAAAAAGTAAGGTATTTGCAATACATCTTCAAGATTCAGCTACTTTAGCATCATTAAAACGCTATAGAAAGGTCCCTCCAAACATGTATCATTCAACGAGAAAAGCTTTTAGAAAGAAAAGAACGACTGAGTGGGGGATACAACTAGGAAAATGAAAAAGGCAAGAGGTCTTCTTTGGAACCCAAGGCTCTTACTGATATTTGAATGAGGCCTTTAGCCTCTAACATATTCAAAGCTCCAAAAAGAAATTAATTTTTTAAAGCCCTTCTGCTTTACATAACAGCTGGAAAAGACCACTTCAGTGTTTTTTGCATTGCGTGCTTTTATTATATGTGATCGATGTTCTACTTAATGCAGCCTGACATTTCAAGTGATTAGGAGCCTGGGCAGGGGGCATTCATGGTGCAAGACCTTATTTGCATTTACACTAATGATTTTATAATGCGGGTTTTATTATATTAATTATGACGATTGGGAGTCAAAACAAAAAAAAAATAGAAAAGCAGAAGAAATCCAAGAAAAGCTACTCTGATAAAAGAGCTGTTACCAAATTTGTTGACATAGGTGGTTATTTGCATGAACGGAAACAAAAGTCTCTAGGACTGTTAATCCCCACAAGCTTGATGTGCGTGATCTTCATTACTGAATTAATTTATCCATTATCACTAGGCTTTATGTGTAGCTTTTTCTCTTCTTCCCCTCCGCAGCCTGAAATATAAATGGACTCTTTAGATAGCCACAGCGTGAGCACTTGAGTGGCTGGGCATGCAAAGGGGAGTTGGTTTTTCCATCTTTCTGTATGCAACCCTCAGCCCCACTCAGTCCCAGTCTCCAGCAAAACTCAGTTCACAGCTAATTTCTTTGTTGCTGTTTTATGGAGTGTTTGGATGGTGCATAGTTTTAATATGGCACATTGCTTATTGGAAACAAACATTACTAGACCCCCTCCCCCGGAAGTGAGTAGGCATCCTAAAATTCTATTGCTGGTCTAAACCTGCGGGTACTCGCTGATGGTAATTAGAGAGATTCTGTGTCATTTTTAAACTTTTGTCTCTGACGGATGCAATGATTCCTTTGTGTTTGCACGAAAAGCTTCTACAGACATTGACATCCGAGGGTGCCCAAGAAAATACCGTTTGGAAAAGGAACTGTCCGACATACCCTCACCCCAACCAAGCACAGGGAAGAGAGCTAACGTGATAGTCAAGACACGCAGGAGGCCACAGAGTTGATACTTGCGGATAGTTATGAATTGCGTTGTCCCATAAAAGCAAGAGAGGCTAGAAATGGTATCGCTTGCCATGCCTGTTTGTCACCCCAGCATTATACTGCTTGTAATAAGATTTCACACTTTAATTCATCAGAGAAGCTTGCAGTGTTTTACAAGCACTAATTACTGAGCCTCTCGCCATTCTTAACTAAGACAAGCGAAGGCTTCCGCACACACCCTGCTTTTAAAGCTGGGAAACAGGAAGAGAAAATTCACCATGCTGCAGAGCGCTGAGAGAGAATTGGGAGGGGAAAAAAACAGCTCGCTGACATCACAGGCCTTACTATGGAGGCCGCTGCAACCCTCAAATAGCATGAAATTCATCCTAGGAATACTGTTCTTTTTACATACGTCTTTATTTATTCAAAAAATTTTACTGAGTGCTGCTATGTGGTAGACACTGCATAAGGCACAAGGGATAAAAGAGTCTGTTTGGGGTGACAGACGTGCAGATAGGATACTAGATTACCTTCCCATAAGTGCTATGACAATGACACATACAAAGGCTAATGGGAACAGAAAGCAACGGTCCTTAATCCACTCAGGGAAGCTGGAATTTTCGTTGGGGGCATTAATTCAGGAGTGGAGAATGGGTTTTCAGGTGCAAAACAAAAACCCCACAAAAAAACAAAAAAAACAAACCTATCTTATTTGCAAAGGCATGGAAACATGTTTCTGAACCAGAAAAGACTTGGGTGCAGTTTCAGTTTAGAGGGGGAACAATGTAGTAGATGGGTTGCAGGATGCATGAGGAAGAATGAATAGAGGTCAAGAAAAGAGTATAGCGGGAAAAGAATACTTTTTTTCCAGAAAGTAAATCCCTTATTCCTTTAAGCAAAACCTAAATTAAGATCACTTGTTATTTTAAAATTATAGCAGACATGTGCTTTCACAAAACCCATATTGTAACAGGAATGCCTCAAATCTGATTAATATAGCCGCCACATTGCTTTTTAGCTTCTTCTAATATTGTTAGAAAACCATGAATTGGAAACTTTCATTCCAAGCTTCTGCCTCCAAAGGGATTAGGAGCAGGTTTCCATTGTAAATTGGTTCCCTTGCTTTACTGAAGGTAAACACTTCTAGCTTTAATAGAGGTATAATATATACATGCTGTCACTTTTCATTGGCAGTTTTGTAAAAGTTGGGCTTTTAAATACAATGTAAATGTTTCTTTTATACTTCCACTGAAGTTGAAAACATAAGGATGAAAAATGTATTTATCCACCTTCCTCCCTCTATAAGAGACTCAAAACTCAGTTTAAACTTGAAAATTTTAGAAAGCGGTTGACAAAAAAGATAAAGAAGTGTTTTGCCAACCAAAATGGCATCACTGTCACTGTTAATTTGCTTTAAATTGCCATGAAAGGAGATTTTCATTTCATGCTAGCACTTATTGGCTTAAAACCAACCAGTGGATATTATATTTTATGGGCTCAGATATGAAGTGAATGGCTAAATATTAATCTTGCAAGCTACTGCACTTAAAGCCAGAACCACACACCTAGTGGACAAAAACAGTAAAATAGCTTATGGCTCAGTTGAAATAGAGTGTGAGTTTGAAAAACGATGTCACCTAGTCCCATCTGAAATGGTCCCAGACTCTGTGGATGGACTTAATTATTCATTGTGAGGTCAAGTACTTACTTAAAAAAGAAAAAAGCTAGTATGAGATTTTCATGTTTGATTTCTCTTGTGTTTCCTGGAAACTGTGACATGTGTTTGAAACCAATAGTAAGACTCGACAGGGAGGACGCATATGAGAGCTTGGGATACAGGTTATTCACTCATCTATTCAAATAAACATTTATTGATCTTCTAGCATAACAAAGTAGAGTGTTCTATACTGACAGAATAATAGTTAGAAGACTTGCATTCTGCCACATAGTTGGAAAAAACAAATGCTATTAAGTAAGAACAATTCAATGTTGTAAGCATTTTAAAATATCTTCAGAGAACACTGAAGCGGAGATTGCTGACTCTGCCTATGAGGGATAAAAAAGCTTCACATTTGTGCTAAGTTGAATAACTGTACTCAATCAGAGTTCACAATGATTGATAGAATATACACAAACACACACACACACACACACACACACATTCATACATATGAGGTCAGACAACTAAGTTTGTGAACTCATTCTAGAAAAAGTACCTCATTGCTGAATATCACTACAGTCACCTTTGAAGCACTCCCTTTGGGAAGCTATGCACCAACACCAGTGCCTAGTCCACCCTTCAAAGCAATTTTGAAACTCTTTCTCTGGAATGGCCATTAGAGCTGTTGTCGTATTACCCTTGATGTCCTGAATGTCATCAAAATGTCTTCCTTTCAATATTTTCTTTATCTTCAGGTAAAGAAAGAAGTCATTGGGGGCCAGATCAGGTGAGTAGGGAGGGTGTTCCAATACAGTTATTTGTTTACTGGCTAAAAACTCCCTCAGACAGTGCCATGTGAGCTGGTGCATTGTCGTGATGCAAGAGCCATGAATTGTTGGTGAAAAGTTCAGGTTGTCTAACTTTTTCATGCAGCCTTCTCAGCTCTTCCAAATAGTAAACTTAATTAACTGTTTGTCCAGTTGGTACAAATTCATGATGAATAATCCCTTTGATATCAGAAAAGGTTAGCAACATCATTGCAACAAGTTCCCAAACTTAATTGTCAGACCATGTGTGCACGTGTGTGTGTGTGTGTGTGTGTGTGTGTGTGTGTACTTGACATTCCTCCTGATGGGTGGACCATATATACTACCTCTTAACATTGACCTTGGCCATGTTATTTGCCTTGTGCAAGGGGATGTTAGCGGACAAAAGACTAGCAGAAGCATAAACCTTGCCCAAAACAGATTTGGGCTTGCCCTTTTACTCAAGAAGAATATACCCTGGAGAGCTGCCTACACTTCAGCAAGGGGCCCAGAACAAACTGACAGTCTAGACCCAAGCCAGCTGCCCAACAGCCTGAAACAGAGCCACTAAACTAAGCCCAGTCTAGCTCACTCAGACTACAGTCAAACTACAGACCTGTGAACATGAGAATTAATGCTTGTTGTTTCAAACTACAAGCATTTGGGGCTTTTGAGTTTGGGTTTCTTGTTTTGTTTTGTTTTTCTGTAGCGAAACTGACTAACACAATAGTTAAGCTTGATTGAAAAAGATGAATAAGAATTTTCAAGGAGGACAAGAAGGAAAGAAATTCCAAGTAGTTAGAACAGCATTTGAAAAAAATGATGGAGGCAAGAAATTTCATGACATGCTTCTAAAGTATCAAGTAATTAGATATGGCCAATATACAGGTTACATGAAGGGACTGGCTTAAAATTAAACTGGAAAGCTGGAAAGGTGGGTTGAGATCACATTGTTATAGAGTTTGGAATGTATTTCCTAAATAATGAATGTATATCGAGTTGTTGGAAAAGTCATGACGCATTTTTGCAACAAAAAAAACATATAAAATAATATCTATATAAATATATATAAATATATATTATATATAATATAAATATCTATAATATCTATCTATCTATCTATCTATCTATCTATTTATTTATTTATTTATTTATTTATTTATTTATTTATTTTAGGGAATATAATGTTACAAACACTCTCTGGGTTAACCTTCAGGCACAAAATTCAAAGGGCTCACTTGCGTTTCTTCCAAAGCATAGGCCCAAGGCTGTGTATTTAACCGATTGCCCCCTTATTTCCACACGGTGAAATGGTTTTCTTGGTGCAATGTTTGCGGTAGGGGCCAAAACCTTGTTCATACAGCAAAAGCTGAATGAGTTTTATCCTTTCATTTGGTATCAGGGACTCTAAGTCATAGTGAAGGAGGGGAAGCAGCAGTCTGACATCCCTCTGACTTTTCAGGTCTCAACTTTGCAAAGAATCGTTATGAAGGACCATTAGCTTTACTCAGCATTTACACTGGGTTTGACTTTAATTTAGTGCATTTAGTTTTCCCCAAAACCTCTGTCCTTCCTGCAAACACAGCAAAACTCCAACAAATCTTTGCCAACCACAGGAAACACGGCATCTAAGACATCCCTCTATAGTCTTTTAAGGAGGCAGGAGACATGGCTACTGTCATAGTGAATGTGCTGGAGATTTATGGGGACTATGATTGAGGCTTAGGGAGCCTGCTCAAGCAGACATAAATCTCGGTAAAAGAGTCAGTCAAGTCATATAAAGATGCCATAAGGAAAACCATAAGTGTCAAGGGCTGTACTTATTAGCATTACAAAATTAAGGAATGCTATAAATCTCATTTACATATATTGTAGATACACCCGTCTTGTTCTAAGCCATCTTCATATTTAGCAGTATTTCTATATTACCAATTAAGAGAGTAGTAGGCAATAGTTACTAAAGGGAGATAAGTCAGCAATTAAAACAAAAATACTATAATAATTTCTCACATTTATGTAGTGCCCTGTAGATTACAAAGTGCTTCATGTTCACTAGCTTATGTTCTTAAAATTTTGTTAAATTTATTGGGGTTACACTGGCTAATAAAATGATATGTTTTCAAGAATATAATTCTATAATAAATCATCTGTATATTGTACTGTGTGTTCACCACCCAAAGTCAAATCTCCTTCTGTCACCATATGTACAATAGAATACTACTCAGCCATAAGAAAAGATGGAATAACTATCTTACTTTTTTTTTAATTAAAGTTTATTGGGGTGACAGTTGTTAGTAAATTTACACAGGTTTCAAGTGTACAATTCTATAATACATCATCTATATATCATGTTGTGTGTTCACCACCCAGAGTCAGTTCTCCTTCCTTCACCATATATTTGACCCCCTTTACCCTCATCTTCCCCCCTTACCCTCAGGTAACCACTAAACTGTTGTCTGTGTCTATGAGGTTTTGTTTCTTCATTTGTTTGTCTTGTTCCTTTGTTGTTTTCAGTCTTATATCCCACATATCAGTGAAATCACATGGTTCTTGATTTTTTCTATCTTATTTTTAAAGTCACTGTGAACTCGTGAGTCAGGCAATGCAGATACTCTCTAACTTCGTCTAAGATAATCAAGCCACAGAAAGTTTAAGAAAAAGTTGCCTAAAGTCACAGTTTGTTAATGACTAAGTTAGGACTCAAAATGGGCCTTTTACCTCCTGGGTTAAGCCTCTTGACACTAACTGAAAGAATCTCAAAACAATCATACTTCTGTTGTAGGAGCTCTCACAGTCAGATTTGTATCTAGCCAGAAGGTAGGGCGATTGCGCTAGACTGAAGGTTTGTGTCTCCCCCAAATTAATATGTTGAAAACCAACCTCCAATGTGATGGTATTAGGTGTGTGGGGGCGGGGCAGGGGGAGCTTCGGGAAGTGATTCGCTCATGAGGGTGGAACCCTCATGAATGAGATTAGTGCCCTTATAAAAGAGAGCCCAGAGAGAGTTCCACCATATGAGGATAGAAGGTGGCCAGCTATGACCCAACAAGTGATTTCTCCTCAGACACTGGATCGGCCAGCACTGTGATCTTGAACTTCTCAGCCTCCAGGAATGTGAGAAATAAATGTTTATTGTTTAAGCCACCCAGGCTATGGTATTATTATTATTATTATCATTATTATTATTACAGCCAAAATGAAATAAGACAATCATCCATTTTGTTCTGGGGCATTTTCCTACCCAACACTGTTCTTCTATGACCAATCTAACAAAATCAAGGGAAACAGGAGCAAGTGATTAATCAGTGACATCATAGTAACCTTTCCATTTGTGTAGTGCCTCAGAGCTTAAAACATACTTTCATAACTGAAATTAAAATTATTGATTTTAACTCTGTTACACGTTTTCTCAGGGGAAGCATTTGTGTCAAAATAGCTTAAATTGTAAGTCAGAGGATTCGAGTTAACACAAATTCTTATATATCACTTAACAAGCTCTCATTTCATACGTATTTCGTTGAGGAAGCATACGCCCTCAGCAATGAAAGGCTTATCAAGAATAATTCATTCAGTTAATTAACGGAGACTCAAAACCTGTTATCCTAACTCGCAGGTCAGACGTCATGCAATTATGACTGTTCATATTGTGCTGCCTCAATGCAAAAGAATCATTTTACCTTCTTCCTAACTCCAAATTGCCATCCACAGTCAACATATGCAACACACACACACACACACACACACACACACACACACACACACAGAGACAACACAACACACACACACACACACAAAATGTTAGGATTCTGTCTATATCTAGGTATCAAATGCTGTTTCCTTGTTCTTTGTCACTTAAACAAAATTGCTCTGGCCAGTAACATTTCTGTAAATTGCCACGGGCTTCTTTTCCATGGCTCGATTTTCTGCTCTCTCTTAATATTGATTTCACACACCTATCACCTTCAGCAGCCATTCTCTTTCATTTGTTCTGCACCAACCCACTTGGAAACCTCAGCCCATTTTTCTTTGCTTTTCAAAGGAATGCAGTCAAGTAAAACACTTGTGAGGAGCACATTTTAGTGAAGGCTTTGCATGATTGGAAGAGCTTACATCACAGAAAAGTCTATTACCTACAACATTAGCAAACCTATGAACACAAGTTCCTTAATCATCCTACACGAGGGAGTTTCTCATTGGCCACTTAACTGGTCATATTTTTCTTGGGTTCCCACGGGCCCTCCTCATAACTCAGTAACAAATCTGCTGAATAACTTGGCTTTCCATACATTATTCTATCTACCTTTGTGTATCAAAGATTATTTAATGTACTCTGCCAAAACAAAGGCCTTACATCCATTATTTCTCCTTTGTCTGGACAGCAGGCCTATCACAAGCTTTGGAATTCCTCCATTCTTCCTCCCTCCCACCTAAGTCACCCTGTTACTGGCCAACAAAGCAGCCACCCCACCACTGAGAAACTTAAGTTTTCTTTCCTATAGAAATGTTAAGTATAGAAATGTTAGGTCTCCTCCCTAGTTTCTTAGTTTCTTAGCCCCTGGCTTTGATTACTCTTCTCATCAGTCTGTGAATCCTAGGCTAAAGATTGCTCCTAGCCTGAATCCTAGAATTCTCCTATCCCCCTGCTTCTTGATTGTTTTGTAAATCAGTCCCTGAATCCTAAACAGTAGAAAACAGTAGAAGTCTCCTAGCCCTGCTTCAGATAACTACTTGAAAGCCTGTGACTTCCTAATATCCCCTAGGCCAGTAAGCTAAATGCCAAACCCATTCTGGGCCCAGACAAAAAATGCCACCTGGGTGACAGGCTGAATGGCCATAGGCTTCACGAGAACTAACAGATTTATTAATTAAAATGTTTTTTTTCCTCATTCAGGGGGCTTGGGGATACAGAAGACACCCCAACAAGATTGCCAGTCACAACCAAAGAAGCCGGCACGGTCTTCCAGGTGGAGCCCTTCCTCTCACCTGAGATCAGCTAGGGTGAGAGTTCCATGAATCCCCCAATAGGCAGGGACAACTCTATGCCCCTGTCCAGTAGGGAGCAGATACAGAAGAAAAGACCTCCTGTCCCTCAAATTCCACAGAGATTTTATGGGGATCACGTCTCTCAAGAGGAAAACAAAGCAGGCAGTTAGAGGCAGGCATTGGGTCTGCATTCCTGCATGTCCCACAGCGTGCGACTGCCAAGGGGACATCCCCTCTACACCCAAAACTCCCCTTTGTATTGTAATTACCTACCCCTGTGGGAAAACAAATGGGCACAAAATACCCAACTAGATCAGACCACTCACTTTCACCTGCGCAGTACCTCTTGTCAATCACAGGTGCCAATCAAGTGGTCCCACGCCCTTAGGGGAACAGCCCATTCTAGAGAAAGGGGATAAAAACTCCCAAGTCCTGGGAAGTCTGCCCTGCTCTTTTTGACTACTTCTTCCCTTTTTGAACCCCTTCCTCCCTTTTTTTGAACCTTTTGAGCCTCACCTTTTGAACTTCACCAGCACTTGGCCCACTCCAAACTCTTTGGAATGTAATTGCTCTTCTAATAATGGGTCCTTGAGCCATTCTCTACTGCTCCGGCCCACTTCTACATCTTTGAAATATACCATCTCTTTGAATAAACTACTTTTTCAGTTACTTTACTCTGGCATCTCATTCAATTCTTTGCTCGAGTTTCCAAGGACCTGGACTTTGTGCCGAGAAGGGTCCACTCTCCGACAACAACCCTAAGTGGGAGGCTGCCAAGATGAGGTACAATTCTCACTCTAGATCCCACATCAGCGAGCAGAAGTGACTATACACAATTCAGATTTTAAGCCACACATTTTCTTTTTATAATCCTGTTCTAGGAAGGAAGTAAAGAACTTACCTTGAAAATAACAGTTGGCTGTCAAAAACCACTTGACATTCTGTTTGTATAAGACACCAGTTCCGAGTTTCTGCAACACCAGCTGCCAGTTGAATAAACCATATTTAAACAGCAGAGCTAGTGTGTAGGCAACCAGTCAAGATGCTCATACAGACAGGTAACCTCCCCATGATTTAATTAAGTGGGGAGTTTCTATCTTTCTATGTTTTAAATCAATATGAGCCCTGATTCTTGGATCTCTAGTCACCTAAGCTGCTTTAAGTAAAACCATTGTTCTCTGCCTTGGGCCCTGAGCACAGTAGATAATAATAATGAGAAAAAACATGTACTGCCTAAACTTTCTTCAGCTGCATACACTTGTGATGCTGTAGGAAGAAGCTGAGATGCCATCTCCATCCCCAGAGTTTGTCGGCAAGCTGGTGGTGCTGTTCAAGCTAGTGTCGCGGTTAAGCACACAGCACTAGAGCCAGGTTCTGGCTCCGCCACTTCTCATCTCTGATCAACAATAAATTCCTAAATGTCATCTTACTGAACATACCGGTAGCGTTTGACCCAGTTGATAGCTTCTCCTTCTTGAAACATTTTCTTCCCTCGCCTTCCAGGATACTACCCTCTTCTATTTTATTCCTTACTCACGGGCAGCTCCTTTTCAGTTTTCTTCATGGGTGTCTCCTCAGTTCTCTGACCTCGAAAAGCTGAGGTGCCCCCAGAGGTCAGTCCTTGACTCTCTTTTCCACCTTCCCTCACTTCCTGAGTGATCTCAACCAGTGTTATGGCTTTCGTTTGGCATAGATGTCTCCCCTGAACTTCAGGTTCGTATGACCAGCTCAAAGGCCATGCTGAGTTCATGATCAACACGTCCCCCACGCCCCCCCCCCAAAAAAAAAACAGTTTTTCCTACAATGTACCCTATCTCAGGTGATGGCAAATACAGTAATACCTTGGTTTGCAAGCATAATTCATCCCGGAAACAAACTACTCGTATTGCAAGACATCGCTCGGTTACCACATTAAAATGTATTAGAAATGTTTGCTCCTCTTACACAGCACTTGCAAACCACGTTACTCGCAATCCAAGGTTTTACTGTACATCTTTTCAGCATCCTTTTCTCTCATGCTTTCACGCAATCAAAATTTTCTATCTCATATTCAGATAATCATCATCTGACTAATTCTTACCAGCATCTACTGTCACATCCCCAAACTCTAGGCTTAATTATTGCTATCAGTTCTTCTCTTTACTTGCACCCTTATATTCTATTAGCAACACAGCAGCAAGAATCATCCTGCATCTCACACAAACAGATATGTACCAGCAATTTGTCTGTTGGCTTTTAGCCTTGCACTTGTTTAATAGTCTCCATTCTGTCACTGGGCTGAAAGCATGAACACTGCATTTCCAAATCCCTTTTGCTAAGTGCGCTGTTGTTGGGTTCTGCCCAGAGAAAGCACTGGTGGGATTTTAGCAGTTTGGAAAAAAAGGATACATGTCCTGTGCTTCTGGCTCCTACAGCAGCATCAGGAAAAGACCTCAGGCAGCGAAGGGCCCCAGCATCAATGTTGCTTCCAATGTCATTGGAAATTCAAGTATTATCAACAGGGCCAGCCCCTGCTCAGTGATGCTTCCTGCAGTATCAGCAGCAGTGACTCAGGCTGCACTGGTGGAAATGGCAGTGAGGATTTCCTTTAGTCCAGCAGGGCAGGCAGGCCAATGGGTGGCGACTGGACCCATGGCAGAGCTCCGATCTCTGGAGAAATCTCTGCTCCCTGTGCCTCTTCCAACTCCAGTTCTTCATGTAAATCACTCCCTGTTTCTGTTTTCCTGACTGCACATTCATTGATATAAAAAACAATTATTATTCTGCTGATGGGGGCAGAAGTGAGACAAAGCTTCACTGGGGAGAGAATTCTTGCTAAGATTGTAAAAGGTTAACGGAGGAATGGCATAAGGGAGAAGAAGGAAGCCATCCTAGGCAGAGAAAATAGCAAGTGTCAAGTTAGCCCGATTCTTTTTTTTTAAAAACGTGATGTTTGGAGCAGGATGGCCCAGACTTGAATATAGATAGATAGATAGATAGATAGATAGATAGATAGATATAGATAGATAGATAGATAGATAGATAGATAGATAGATATATTGGGTCGTCAGAAAGTCATGACGTATTTTTCTGTGTTTTTCTTTTTT
>NW_017731677.1:894860-984689 GCF_001890085.2 Hipposideros armiger
TGTAGAGGGCAGTGTCACTGGCCCTCATATGTGGGATCCGAACTGGGGCCCTCTGGCATCCCAAGCCAGTTCTTAACCAACGCGCCACTCGGCCGGTCCTTTTCTGTGTTTTTCAATGCAAAAATGCATTATGAGTTTCCCAACGACCCAATAGATATAGATAGAGAGAGAGATAGAGAGAGATAGAGATAGAGATAAAGATGGAGATAGAGATGACATTGCTATATATAGATTTAGATCTGTATATCTATCTATCTATCTATCTATCTATCTATCTATCTATCTATCTATCTATCTATCTATCATCTATCTATATTCCCCCAGAATTCACTCTACCCTAGTTATATAATTGTATTCAGGTTCTTCTTGCTTTCTTAGGAAACATGATCTCCTTCTTAACCCCTTTTAACTCCATAGGATTGCAAACTTTAAGCAGCCAAGGGCAAAATTGGGAATAAAAAAGAATGTGCAAACAAGTTTCATACATCCTGTTTGACAGATGAAAGAAATTAGCAGCTATGTAACCCACGGGAATCCATTGAAACATAATTAATCAATGTTGCAAATTGCTTTGAGACTCTGAGTGAGTACACACACACACACACACACACACACACACACACGAAAAGTTGTATCATCTTTCTCTTATCTAATGCGGTTTGTTTCTGAGATGATAAATTGCTGAGTAGCAGAGAGTAGGTAGCCGCCCAGATTAAGTTTAAGAAGGACAATTTTATATCAAGAAAATAGTAAATGTCTATTAAATTTGATTAAGATTGTTTTGTTACAACAAACAATAATAGTTATAAATAATTAAACAATAAAACAAGTCTAGGCATGTGCGATTTGAAGTCTTTAATGCATGCCTCAGGCATGTGATAAGTCATAATGATAGAATCAAATTGACTTTAATCAAGAAGCCTGCATTAATGACCTAGTAATTCATACCCTGTTGTCTATTTATTGCTGTAATAACATCAACATTTTTACAAGTTCAAAGATCTGCTTTTTTCCTTTGCTACACATACATACACACACACACACACACACACACACACACACACACACACACATACAAAATGCTGATTAAGAAGCGGTGTCCTCTTCCCAATGCCAGTATTTAATATTGATTGCAAAATCTTGAAGGTCTTTTAGCTTTAAATGTCACATTTTAGGGTACAAAGCAAGATGTGAATATAGCAATTCTTTTAACTTTCCATCTTGTTAGATTGTTCCTGTGATGCAGTTAAACAGACCATGAAATGGACTCTTTCAAAACGAAATTTCAATAGATTAAAATCCATAGGAATTTTCACACATTTACTCCTCCTATCTCATAACTAGGGCACCACAAAATAAGTTTTTTTAAAAAAAATCACAGATTAGTGCCTTAAGTAAAGATAATTTGACTCTGTTAATATTTCCAAATGACTGTCTTGCATGCAAGCTTGTCATCAGACTCTCAGAGCTCTGCATTTACTGAAATACCATAAAGTTTCATGGTAACTGACAGGTAACAAACAAAAAGATTGTCTGGTTAATATTTATATTATAGTGATACATTCTAAAGAAAACTAATGAATTCTAAAATTCTGCCTCTGTGAGGCCCAGTGCAACTCCTTAAGACATCACTCATAATATATTCTATTTGATTGATGCGCTAGACCCGGCTGCCTAGGCATCTCCAGGGCAAACCTGATACGTATGTGACTATTTCAGTTGAGGATTCCGGCACTTAGGGACAGCGCATTCATTTCATGACTTTATTCTTTTTTGGCTTTCCTGGAGGTTTTGAAGACTGTCACTACTTCTTATGGTCTCTTGATTTAGCATATAGCAGAGGATGGCAACCCTTGGATTCTATGCCAAAAATGTATATCAATCACTTCCCATTTAAAGCCCTCTTCTTTCCCTATTTTAGAGAAATTTGCAACACCCTGCAAGAGTTTCCAACCAGATCATATTCCCCCTTTTTCTCTTTGATGGTTCTCCAAGGCCTAATGATGAAGTCCAGGCTGAGTAGCTGAGTTTATTTTTTTCCAATATCATTTCCCACCAACATATTCACCACCTCCAAGGTACAATAAGCGCTGGACACAATGGGCTACTCCACAATTTTCAGAAAGGTCACACACTTCGATGCTTCTGTGCCACCATTTAATATATTCTCAGTACTTAGAATAGCATCCTGACTTTTTTTCTCTTAGGCAGATTATATTAATGCCTCTAAATTAGGTTTTTTTGTTTTGTCAGTGACGCATTGATTTGCCCAGTCAGATGTATTTTACTCATCCAACAAATATTTATAAGATGGCTCTTATCTGGTGGGTATGAAAGGTGGAGACTCAACAATAGGATCCTCGGACCTCAACAATATGACAACATTTATCAAAAAGGCAATTGTAATGCAGAAGACTGAGTACAATGATGGAGAAGTCGTTAGTGCTATGTTAAGGTTAAGCTCTCAGGACACATAACCCGACCCTGGTGACGCAGGAGAGACTTCGTGAAGAGTGGAATATTCAACTGGAGACGTGAAGAATAAGCAGGACTTAAATGGGTAAAGAGTTGAGAATCTCCTTTCCATGAACGGATCAAGATTTCCCCAGAATATAATACAATAATACCTTGGTTTGTGAACATAATTCGTTCCGGAAACAAACGACTCATATTGCAAGACATCACTTGTTTACCAAGTTAAAATGTATTGGAAATGTTTGCTTGTCTTGGGGACACTCGCAAACCAAGTTACTCGCAATCCGAGGTTTTACTGTACTTCGAAATTTATAAAGCTTTTATATACATCATCACCTGGAATTCTTTGGGCTCTGAATTAAGTATTATTATTCCCATTTTTCAGATGAGGAAATCAAGGCTTAGCCTCAGAGAGGGAAGTTCAAATAGGTTTATATAGTCCCATTTTGTCCCATGGAGATGTCGGGTCATGGTGTCAGATCACCGTTTACATGGTGAATCAGTCAAAGTCCAAACATGAGATAGAACTTATATAGGAATTTGAAGAGAAAAACTTTAACGTAAAGAATTAGTAACTGAAACTAAGGAGTAACTATAGAGAGATGAGTCTTAAGAATATTATATAGCTACGGGATCAATATATGGTGATGGAAGAAGAACTGGCTCTGGGTGGCAAACACACAATGTGAAATATCGATGATGTATTACAGAATTATACACCTGACACCTATGTAACTTCACTAACCATTGTTACCCCAATAAACTTTAATTTTAAAAAAAAGAATACTATATAGCTGAGGGAGTGTACCCCCAAAAAAGGACAACTTGGAAGGAAAACCCCCATTCCAAGCCTGGGATTCAGACTTTGGTTGGAGAAGATGTGATTGTAGCCCGCTGGAAGGTGTAGAAATTCACTGGTTTTCACAAGCCGACTTGGTTCACCATCCATGTACAAGCAGGAAACATCTTTCCAAGGTAAAGACAAAACTGAGGCTGCCAGACAGGCATGCAGAGGAAGTCAGGGTGTTTTGACCCTGCTCACAGGAGGGCAGCATATGGCCTGGGATGTGTGTCAGCAGGGCCAGAGGAATAATCCTGCAAGAGTCAGATGGGGTGAGAAGGAACAGCAGCAGCAAGGCGATTACGGGGTTGGGAACCCCTTTGATGCAGGGCCGTATACACCCTAGAAAGCATGTGTTTGGAGTAACCATGTCTTGGAGACTCCATGGTAAGAAGAAATAAGGGCAATTATGTCTGCCTACTTCCTCCCCCACTGTCTGTTTCCCACTGATAAAAGTTCTCCCCACAAAGAATCCCCTATACTCCCGGGTTCTATCACCGGGCCATTCTGGAAGCCACTGGAATGCCAGATCCCATACTCTGCTGTGTGTGCCTCATCCGAATGTGGAAGTAGAGAAGGAGCCAGAAACCCTGGGCTGAAGGAGGTCAGCACGGCTGTGTGACAGGTACAAAGGAGGGCCTGGTACTCCCTGGACAAGACGTGAGTCAGTCCCTGATGCGTCCCTGTGGTCCGCGTGGTAGGTGGAGCTGAAGGAACCTGCACAGGTATCTATCATACCCTCTGACTCTCCTTTTTAAACATTCCATGGCTGATTAATCCCCACAAGGCAAACAGGTTGCCACCAAATCTCAGTTATGGGAGCCATTTTTCTGTATTTAAATTAAATGCATATATGTTTACTTTTATATAGTCTGTTTGTTTGGCAGTGAAATTTTCAGTATAATTATATTTTCCAAGTGTGCATGTGCTGGGGAGCCTCATTCTGGCCCACGAAGAATGACAATAATAACTCAGTCAGAACTTGAACCCAGATCTCCCGGTTCTTTCTGTCATCGTGGGTGATAAACCTGTATAATTCTCTTGAAGGCAGCTAGGTCCTTTCCTGTCCTCCTCTTGGGAAGTTTTTAAATCAATCTCTTCATTCTCATTAGATCTGCATCTACTTACTTCCTGAATACAGCAGTTCTAAGGACTCCATAAATGAAGGTAATTACTGCCTTCCAAATATATCATTATCAGAGCAAGGAAGATAATGAATGACCCCAAATCTATGAGCCCTAAGGATGTAGAAAGGTGGTTATTTGAAGCTCTGGAAGCAGGTGATGCTGTATTAAAAGCAATGGGCACCAATTCAGAGCACATGAATTCAGATATGAGCTTTTCTACAAGTTCACTGTGTCGCCTTGGCCAAATCATTTAACCTTCCTGAGTTTTGTCTCCTTATTTGGAAAATCAGGAGGACTGGTTTCAGGAGGAATTACATCGCACCTATTTGAAACTGCCTGGCCCATATCAGACACAAAGTAATCTTTTCAATTGCTTAATGTTTGTCAGCACAAAGTCCTCTTTGTTTCTTTTGTTTGTTGGTTGGTTTGGTTTGGTTTTGCCCAGGTCTCATTCAGCACAATTAAAGGCATGTCTTGGGCACCAAGGTGCATTGTAACAGTTTCCATCTAGTTTTTATTTGATTGTATTTGATTGTCCCTGACTATGTGTACATGAGTGCATATTTCTGGGTCTTCGTATGTTTGCGTGAAAGCATCTCTCATTATCTGAAGAGGCACGAATATAATCTAACTGATGTACCTGAAAGATTTAAAGTTAAAAGAAAAACAACTGGAATGTAAATGCACATGATAGCAAGGCAATTCACATCATGAAAGATTTTACGAAATCGTTTCTTTTGCCATATGACTTCAGATATGGTTAAGTTACACCCTGTGAACTTTTTGTAGAGAGAGGCTAGTAGGAACCTCCTACACTTAACACACAGCAGAACCCATTAACGCTCAAAGGACAGGCTATTTATCAATGTACAAAATAAACACTCACTCAACCTACAATGTGCCAGTGACACCACAAATGTGGAAGCTAGTAAGTGAGTCATGGACACATTTTGCGTTCTCGTTTTTAAGCTCTTAAAACTCCTTTCTCAGGAGATTATTGACTTATCGGGGAAAAAATAATGTACTACTTCTTAGCAGTGGCAAGTTAGACCAGGAAGAGTAGAGGAAAGGGACCAGCAGGTATCAAGCACTGTATCTGGGAGGCTAGATTTGCAGCACTGAGATAATCAGTGCCTAGTGCACAGAAAGGGCAGGGTAGGGCCCGGAATAGATCTGGGGACAAAGAGAAGAACACCTACGGAGGTATTGTAAAGAAGCCCTTGCACATTTAACCTACCATCTCTAATTCCATGCACCCTCTCACATTCCAGTCACTGAAGCATTCCACAGTCTAGGTTTCACCAAAAGAGAGAGGCACAGTGCCTGTCACATTTGCCTTCCAAGGTTTGGTTCTTTTCCTTTCTTTCCTTCATTCTTTCCTTCCTCCCTCTCTTCCTCCCTTTCACTTTCTTTCTTTTTTTCTTTTACATTTCGTTCCATGATCCAAAATAACCTGAGCTAAATTATAATCTCAAACGATTCCAGGTTTAGCACTCTCCATCATCATAATGTTTTAAGTCCTTGAGTTCTTCCACCCTGTAGCACAGATACATCAAAAATATGAAGTTGGCCAGATGTATATATGACACAAAAGAAATAGGGACTTTTCATCCTTCTGTTTTCTATCAGAACCTTTCTTTGAGATAAAGAAAAATGTAATATGTAGAGGAAGTTATTCTGTATCATAAAGGATTTTAAATAGATGCCAGAAGGGAATAATGGTTACTAAGCCTTGAGTAAAACTAATTCTTTATGTAAATTCCAACTTAGAATTCAGAGAGAGAGAGAGAGAATAGAGATTTCAGAATCTTCAGCCATTCAATGCTGTTCAATCAAATTCTATTTGACCCTGAGGCCTCTTTTGAACAACAACTAGTCGCCTACATTATCAACATTTATGCCTTAATCAATCCTCACTCACAATGTATGAGGCAGATATTATCATTATTTGCACATGAGGAAACTGAGGTCCATGGAGATCATAACCAGGAAGCAGGTGGCAGAGCCAGTATTCACTTCCTGGCCTGCCATCCTCCAAATGCTCTCTCCTCCTCTCACCATCTTAGGCTGATAGATGCAGATTTACACAGGGAAGCATTATTCGTGTTGCACTTCATGTATTTACTAAATGCAAATAATACACAAATATTCCTTGTACTAGATCACAGAGTAATTATTTCTGTGTTTCTTAATAATTGAAGGAACAGTGCAGAGAACTGGAACCCTAAAACCTAAGAGTCTAAACCTTGAGAGCCTTCTTACAATCCAACAGCTGGATTATCTGACATTGAATAGGATATGGAGAAATGCCCCAGTAGCAGTACACTGTGGAATGAAAGGGGGATGCTGATGAGAAATAGAATTTCCCTGTCATCACTGAGAAAGATTCAATGAAGCAGTTCTGAAAAGCCACAGCAGCAGGCAATTACCCCAGAGCAAAGATATCACCTTAGAAGGGATGGAATACAACGATTAGGGTTAGTGTGATACCAGAAAAAAATTAAAGTTCTGACCGATAGGTCATGGTATCGCTTGGTGATTGTAACTCACATCAGACTTGTAATACCTTGACAACGGGTTCAAAAGCGAACGCCTCTATGAACTTTAGCTGTCCACCTCTACTCAGATGACTTGAACTAGTTGAGGAGTTTAATAGTTGCCTGGAGAACGCATTTTTTTGGAGACTTTTATTCATGTTCAAAAATAGAATCAGGAAACCCAATCAATGAATATTTTCTACATGGCCTTGGATAAAACTGTGAAGATAATGAACATCATCACCAGAAAACGTTAGTCACTATCTTCTTTCCACACATATTATCCTCTCACGGGGTAGCTCTGTTCACATTCCTTGATAACCGGTGGACTAATTTCACACTTTTTCCCCTCCTCTAAAATTACTAAGTGTCACTGGCAGGAGATTTGAAATTCATTCATGGTATTTTATGCCTGACTGATTATATTTAGTTATCCGTTGCTGTGCAACAAATTACCACAACTATAGTGGCTCAAAATAATACACATTTATTATCGCACAGTTTCTGGGCATCAGGCTTAACTGGGTCCTTTGCTTAGGATCTTACAAGGCTGCAAACAGGGTGTTGGCCATGCTGCATACTCGTTTGGGGAAGAATCTGTTTCTAAGCTCAATCAGGTTGTTGGTAGAGTCATTTCCTTGTAGCTAGAGGATTAAGAGCTTCAGTTTTTTGCTGGCTGTTGGTCAAGAGGCCATCTTAAGCTCCTAGAGGTCACCTCTAGTCCCTTGTCATGTAGACTTCTCCAACATGGATGCTTATTTCCGCAGGCCAGGAAGGAGATCTCCAGAGCAAGTCAGCCAGCAAGATGCAGCCTTATTTATGGTAACATAATCATGGCAGTAACATCCCTTCATCCTTGCCATACTCATATTCTATTGGTCAGAAGAAAGTCATAGGTCCCACCCACACTCAAGTGAAGGGAATGACACAAAAGGCCTGAACACGAGGAGCCACCGGGGACCACCTTACAGTCTTTCCACCGCACAAAAATGAAGTCTTTAAGAGATAGCTTTTCCAACATATGTGCTTTGAAACATGAATCAAAAAGTAAAAGAATAATCACTTGGACAACAAACATTGGACAGCAAGAATATTTGAGAAAGAGAGACTAGTGACCGATCTGCCTGATTTCTCTGAAATGAGAAATTTCTGATGACAGCACAAGTCTATATTATATGTTATAAGTTTTATTCCACACCCTTGTTTTATAGTTATGTGCTCATGACTAACAAGCAATGGGATGTTGGGCAAATTGTATAACCTTTCTAATCCTTATTTTATTGATTGGTAAAATTCATACTAATCACACCTCACTGGCAGATTTGGTATCCGGATTAAATAACCTCGAATATAAAAAGGATCTGGTATATAGAGTTGTGCTTTGCTCTTTGTATCATGCCACTCCCTCCTACAGATGAAATTTAATTGTACACTAAATTTACCCTTAAGGTTCCAAGCAGCTAAGATGAAAGGGGGAAATTGTGTGTCTTCAACAATAGTTTCTTTTAAAAGTCTTTCTTTTATAATTCTTCCACCACTCAAAAAAAGCAACTGTCAAAAAATACTTTTTAAAATGTGAAATATGTAAATATGTTAACTGCACAAAATTTCAAACATCACAGATAGAAATTCCCTTTGACCACCATCTACAGTTCTAATTTTGATATGAGTGTAACTACTTGTATTGATTTCTTAAAATTTTTATTTCAGAACTTTTACTAGGCAGTTATAATCAATTTTGTAGATAGTTTGGTCAGATAGATAGATACATAGATAGATAAAGATAGATAGTATTTCACTCTACAGTATAAGAACTAAAATTCAATAACTTTCTTTTTCATTCAGCATATTTCCTGTAGATCTACCCAGGTTAGTACATAAAGAGTAATATAATTCTTTTGAATTGTTCCATGATACTTCCATGTCCGTCAATGCTCTATCATGGATGTTA
This sequence comes from Hipposideros armiger, assembly GCF_001890085.2. Taxonomy (NCBI): domain Eukaryota; kingdom Metazoa; phylum Chordata; class Mammalia; order Chiroptera; family Hipposideridae; genus Hipposideros; species Hipposideros armiger. Next base: position 903,792 of record NW_017731677.1, read on the forward strand.
AGATTCTTTTTATTTTTAGCTATAGTAAACATGCTTGAATGAAGTTCCTTGAACGTGTCTCAACATGCAAATAAGTGTTTTTCTAAAGTAAAAATAAAGAAAAGAGGCTGATGCAACCTAAGCTAAAAACATTATATATATATATATATATATATATATATATATATATATATATAATATATATATTTATATATTTCCATACCAATTTACACTTTCTCAGCAGTGAAATATTTTTATAGTTGAATAAGATAATATGGGTCGTGTGCCTAGTGTAGCTCTTGGCATATATTAAAGTGCTCAATAAATGTTAAATATTACTATCACAGTGAGCTAAAAATGAGCTATTTTCTAGTAGTTTGGCTTGATAGGAGGATAGAATTTGGAAGAATATCTAGGACAGTTGGTAAGTTTCACTAAATGTATGAGTGTGAATGTGAAAATCAAATGAGCAAGGTGATGAGGACAAACTATATTTCACAATTTTGCTTAAAGCCAATTCAGAGCATACTTAGAACTCATGTATTAAAATTATTAACATATCTAGCACAAGGATATAACCATGAATACATTCAAATTGGTGAAGTACTCAAGCCCCAAATGTCCCTCATTAGAAAGTTTCACGTGAACTAAAATATTTTCATAAACTGTATACATGTTGAATTCTAACAGACTTAAAATTTCGTTTGACTTAATAAACGTTACCACATAAATTGAATGTGACTTAAAATATAATGACATACCAGCCCTAGCATATTGCCAGAGCACAATGAATTACTAAAATGAGATGAATCCTCAGTGATAAAACTCAATGACAAATGCCAGGATTTCTCTTTTAAAACATTCAATATTTGACTCCCTGAGCTAGATTAAGGGGAATATAATTGGATTTCTATTAGGTAAAGCTGGTAAATACAGGGATAGCAGCTGAAAATCAAGTTCTTAGTTAGTTTTTAAAGGAAATATAGAATTGGTGGTGTTAAACACTACACAAGACAATGATATAAAATATATTCCATATATTTCATTCATTTTTGTTTTGTCTTATTAGTTTTTATTATAAAACAATATACGCAAAAAGAAAAATTTCAACTAGAACCAAAGGGATTATACTGTAAAGTCAGTCTTACTGTCCCCATTAAACCCTTTCAAACAGTCTCTCTAGAGGTAACTGGTATTGCAAATTTCTTCTATGTCTTCCAGAAATATTCTGCTTATACAAGAATATGTTTTTGTAGACATATTTCCCCCCAAGTATTAGAGAGCTAGAATAAACATTTATTTGCATTTTTATTCAATAATATAGCTTAAGTGTGATTCCACGTAAGTACACTATTTTAAATTACTGTACAATATTTTATTCTATGAATATACCATTCTTTATTTAATCAATTCCACAATGATAGGCATTTAACCTGTTACCAGTCTTCTGTTATTATGCTGCTATGAATTTCTTTGCACATATACTTTTGCTCAAATGTGTCAATTTGTTTGAAGATTGTTTAGCTCATTAAAGTAGAATTGCTTGAGTCAAATATGAATTTTGGCTAATATTGGGAATTGCAATGAAGGTTGAGAATTTAAAGTCCTGTATACACTTCACTAAAGTTTCTGTTTCCCAAACTCTCTCCAAATTGTGATTTATCAAGTAATTTTTTGTGTCAACCTGATAGCTGAAAAATGGAAAGCATTTATTTAATTCACAGGGAGATTGATTTTATTTTTACTAGCTATTTATTTTTTGTGTACTATGCTTGTGTTCTTTGTCCATTTTCCTATTGGATTGATGTTCTTTTTCTCATTGAATAGATGAATTTTTCATATATCAAAGCAAGTAGGTTTTTTTCTTTGGTTTCAAATATTTTTCCCCCAGTTAAATCATTAGTCTTTTGAGTTTCTTTATCTGATTTTTTTCACTGTTCACAAACTTATAAATACACAACTTTATCAATATTTTTCCTTTTAGCTTTTGAGGTTTATTTCTTGTTGAGAAAGAACCTCCTCATTTCAAAATATAAAAGTATATTTTATACTTTTATAAAATATAAAATAATTATAAAGTATAAAATAATTTATATTTTTCTGGAAAATCATGTATTTCATGCAAGTTTTCAATTTACTTGTATATATTTGAGCAAAACAGCATCTTATAATCTATAATTAAATTCTCATTCCTATATCTCATTTTATGTTTGTGTTTTCTCTCTTTTTCTCCTGATTAAAATAATGATCATTTATCAATTTTATTTTTCCTAAAAGAACCAGTTCAGGAGTTTATTTACTAATTCATTCATTTTCTTTTTTCTCTTTCACTAGTTTAAGGTTTTATCTGTATTTACTTTGATATCCTTGGATATCTTTGATTCTTTTTGTTTATTTTATAACTTGCAATTTTTATCTTTATTTTTATTTCTTTCCTTAGGTTTCTTTGTTATAGGTTTTCCTTCCTGAGTTCCTGAAATAAATACTAAACTAATTTAAGTCTTTTACTTTGCAAAAGATAGTGGTTTTTGTTGTTTTTTTTTTTAATTAGGCACTGATTTCTTTTCCATTAATTTTAAGACAAAACAGAAATGAATTAATTTCTAAATGCATTTAATTTACATTTACATTTGAAAAATATACGGAAATAACTTGGCTAAGCATATTGGACATATCCATGTAAAAATAAAAACAAAGAAAGTTCATAAGAGAGAAAAAAAAATATTTAGTATACTATTCTGTTATATTGATTCTATCAAAATGTAACAGATTCAATAACAGAATAATTGTCAGGAAAACTAGAGCTGAAATATTCTCTGGTCTTTAGTTATAGTCCCAGGCATTTAAAATATGATTTTATTTTAAATGTTTAGGCAATTTTAATTGTAGCATACTGAAATAAGTTTAATAATCCAAACAGACCATAGCTGTTTGTTTTCAAAAGTTGAATGGGAAACCAGAATTTCAAAGCCTTAATTACTTCTTCTGTACCAACTAAAGGGGAACCTTAGAGCTGGTAGCCCTCAGTTTAAACAGCATAGGGTCTGGGCTATTCCAAATTAGTTCTGGAATTGCACAGTGAGTTGAGAGCTAAATTTCTCAGGAAAGGGGGTTGAGGAGAACCACAATAGAAGGAATGCAAACTCAGAAAGACAAAACATGATATGAAGGGCACTGAAAGACAGGGTGAGGTAGAACAAAGTGACAGGAAGTTGAAGTCTGCAGAGATTAAAGTCTCTTATGAAAAATTCTAGAGGGTGACGAGTCTAAAGACTTGTGTTGGAAATAAATATCTAACAATACAATTTAATGTGTCTGTTTTGCTTTAATGGAAAACCCTTCTATAGTCAGAAATCTTCAGTGATGCTTGCCACACACAAATATCATGTCTGTGTAGTTTGGGGAGTGTGGCAAGGCTAATGATGGAGTTCCACTCTAAAGTAAATGCTCTAAAAAAGGGAAATTCAGGGCCTAGCATCAGTAAGAAGCCTGTGTCAAGCTTAGTCACACTGAGAGAAACATTACCATCATCTTGGTCACTGGAAATCCACAAAGCGTTTTTTATTAAAAGGCCGTGATTTAAAGAAATTCTGGATTACAAAACGAGATTTGCAAGAAAACACAACAGATAGCACAATCTTAGCATCTCTGTAGGAAGGAGAGCAAGAACCTCATAAAGGAAGTTTTTCCTAGATAAGCCACGTCCTAACCTCCAATCAAAGCCAGCCAGGGTTGAAAAATGCAGTGAGCCATGGGGCAGATTCTGGTGTAATGAATTCAAGTCCACAAAAATAACTGCATGAGGCCCCTCTCAAAGTCACTGGCCTCAGGTTAAATCTCAACTAGTCTTCTCTATTTCAAAGCAGAAAAGACCCAGCATGGCCTTTGGTTCTAGAGAGAAAAAGAGGAGTTTCTCAAATAACTTTTCGACTGTGCTCAAGAGACAAATGCTGGATGGACCTGCTAGGCTCTGCCTTCACTCAGCCCTTTGTGGCATGACCACACAAACCACAGCCTTCAAATCAACAGCTGCGTTCACTACCAGTAGAATACAGATTTTTCTCATGTTGAGGACATGCCCTACTGATCAAACTAGTCTTTTAATTATAAAAAGCTATACACGAATCACTAAACAGACTAAACAATCAGAAAAACTTACCACGGAACAAAATAGCTGTTGCAGGAATCAAAAGAGATGCTCAAATTAATTATAATTAGCACCCTCTGAGAGATTCAGAAAAATTTTAACTCATCACTATTTAAACAGCAATAAAATGTTAGCTATTAAAATCAATATAATGGGTGGAGGTGAGGTTTGGTAAGCAACCTTTAAGATGGTTCTCAGTGATCCCTACCTCCTAGTATTCATAACTTTCTGTAATGCCTTACCTTTTTGTAAGGCTAGAACTAGTGATTCTCTTCTCACAGATAGAATGTGACAAGATTGATGGAGAGCACTTCAAAGATTGAGTTACAAAGAGACTGTGGCTTCCACCTTGTTCCCCTTTTGTTCTTTGCTTGTTTACTCAGATGGAAACTGGTTGCCATGTTGTGACCTGCCTTATAGAAAAGCTCCAATAACAAGGAGCTGAGGGGGTCCTCCAGGAAACAAACAGCAAGAAGCTGAAGTCTTTGTGCAACAGCCTTGAAGAGCCAAAGCTTGCCAACAACCATGTGAGTGAGATTGAAAGTAGATATCCTCAGATAAGCCTTCAGATGAGATTTCAGCCCTGACCAACAACTTAATATAGTTTTGTGAGAGACCTTGAAGCAGAGGAACATAGGTAAGCCCTGCCTGGATTCCATGCAGAAAGAAACTATGATATAATAAGTGTTTGCTTGTTTAAGCCCTTAGATTTTGGAGCACTTTGTTATGAAGCAATTGATAAGTCATATAGGTAGATGGGGGACGGGGCAGGCAGTAAGGAATTTCACTGAAGGACAAATAGTACAATGGCTCTTAATGAAAATCAAATTAATGAGCCAAAGGTCAAGACAGAAATTTTCTCATGACACAAGACAAAAGAACAATGAGAAGGAAAAGAAATGTGAAGAAATGGTAAGAAATGTGAGGAATAGACACAGGAGATGAGTGGATAGGAAAGTAATAATAAGGATATATATCATTTTTTTTAATTCCTAATCTGAAGAAGGTTGTGAGTCTTTATATAGAAAGAGTCAATTTAAGAGTGTTTAAATTATTATTTAAAAAGACATCTAGTAACATTGGGGTGAAATTTATTAATGCCTAAGAACAAATAGAAAATTCCATAAGTTAACAGAGAGATAGTAAGAGAAAGAGAAATATTTCCAGTATTCTAGAAAACATTCAAAGATGTCCACAAAGTGTTTATGAAAAATATTTTAAAATCATCTAAATTATATCTAAATATAGAAGCAAACCAAAAGAGCTCTCAGAAATTCAAGAAATCAGGAGGCTTAAAACTAATTCCTTCTCCTTGATTAATTATTAAAGTATTTTCTCCAGCAAAACACAAACTAAAGCCAAGAAAAAAGATGACAGAAGAACATATTAATGATAAAACACATAAACAACTATAAATTTATGAATAATTCATTTATGAAATTCATAAAATGGAAGCAACTTCAGTTTAAAATGGCAAATTGACCAAACATTTCTCTCATTCCTCCAGATAACTTGCTAAAATTATAATAAGTAAGTATAAAAGGCATCAATGCACAAGATAAAGAGAATGGAAACAGGAACACCTACATATTGGAGATTTTAACAAATTTTTTAAAGACTAAAAGCAAATGGAAGAGGAGAAACTGATTTACAATGGCAGAGGAAGCCACAGACAAGAGTGCATTTTGTGGAGGATATGCTAAGAAAAGAACTCACACTTGTAACCTTGCAAAATCCCATATTTTAGAATTCAGAAATTCTATATAGTAGAAGGCTGAAATTCAGTGACAGGCTGAAATGATGAGGGCTCATTTACAACATAGTCTAACCTTTCCACTCAAGCCAGCTTTTACATAGCTCCCTTTTTAGGTAGAAAGCCTGAGGTTTCTTCTCAGGAGAAATTAACTAGCAAAGACCCAGGACTCTGAGAAAACACCTAAAAATTAGAAATTAGTTAAAGTCTATATAACATACAGTTAGACTTCAACTTCACTATCATGTACAAAATGCCAATAACTGGGTCTTTACATCACAGATGCAAATCAATTATTGATTTTTTTCTATTCCCCATTTGAATAACCCCAGGGAAAAACAATTTAGCATATGGCATTTGGAGATTCTGCAGCAAAATGGACAACTCCTAACCTCAACATCCTAAAGCTGAGCATACAAGTAGAAAAATCCCAGGCATGTGCATAGAGCTTCCAATTAGCTTTTAAAATGTTTCTCTTAGATATAAAATTTTCTGTTAAAAATATGTTACCAAACTAAGAATAGACAGAAAATTCCTTGACTTGATATATCTACCGGAATTCTACAATAAACATCAAAGAGTTTTAGAACATTCCAACCAAACCACTAAAAAAAAAAAAAAAAGGATTTATAATATTGAAAAGGAAAGGATTTAACACACATTTGCAAGTAATGTGATTCTTTTTCTCTAAATTTCCAAACAGCTAAACAGCTATTAAAAATATAGAGGATGTAGTATGGTAGTTGTTAAACAAAAATCAACATATATATGTCTGAAATAATCAAGTAGGATTTTTTTTAATATTAGCACCACCTATTGCTACATCAACTATTAAAAATAACAACATCTGTCTAAGAATAAACAAAGAAAAGTTCTAGAGAGTATGGCCAGTGGAGTTGGTATTGGTGGCTTGAGGAGGAAAACCAAGCTTCTAAAAGACTGGGAGATGGATGGAGCAGAGATATTTTATGATTATGTAGCAGCATTAAGAGTCCACCTGGCATTTGTGATCATAAATTTAAAATGAGATCCATCAGCATGATTTAGTATTTTTAAACAGCACTTTTATTCACATGGCTACAGGTGCAGAGTTGATAGAGTTGGATTTACCGGAGTTGTGATTTTGTCCAGTGAGTTTTAAAATTGGGAGAAAGGGCAATGGAGTAAAGAATATATTCAAGCGAGTGAATAAAATGGTTGGCCGTGGAATGAAAGCTGGATGAGGGGAAAATAAAGGACATCAAGAAATACACTGAAGGAGAGCAACCAGGTGGTAAGAAATATTAATTGGAGGTCTCATTCAAGTGGAGGGATCGTTGAAATTGGGGTAATGGAGGAGTGAGGCTGTACACAAAATTGAAATTATGCATCAGTTGAAACTTTGGGAAATGACAAGATCTGAGTGTGACCATGGAGTAGTGACTGAGCGTAGTGGACAAGATCATCAGAAAACAGAAAATCGAGTAAGTAAGAAGTATTGGTATTGCAAAGGGCATCAATGTACACGTTGAAATCAGTAAGAATTCAGATAGGCAAACTCCTGGGGAGGAGCTACAGTGTGGAAAGGTGGGTGGCAGCAGGGTGGGCAACAATGAGGCACCATGGGTAACATAATCTGAAAGGCTTGCGACTGATTTTAAGCTGAACGTTTTTAAGGAAGAAAGAGGGAGAAGGCTCTGCAAGTGCCAAGGATAACACTGAAGCTATCTAGGCTCAGCGATAAAAGGGATAGAGATAAAAACAGATGGAAATAAACAACTACTGCTAAGGTGGGAATGAACTTCTAAAAGACTGAGAGGGACTAAGACCAGGGAGATATTCTATGATTATGTAGCAGCAATTAGAGTCCACCTGGCACTTGTGATCATGAATTTAAAATGAGGTCCATCCACATGATGTAGTATTTTTAAACAGGCACATTTACTTGCGTGGGTACAGGTGCAGAGTTGATAGAGTTAGATTTACCAGCGTTGTGATGTTTCCAGTGAGTTTTAAAATTGAGAGAAAGCAATACCCCAGGGGAGATTCAGGCTTAAGTTGGAGCAAGAAGGAAAAGACAACCATCAAAGAAATGATTGAAGACCTCGGGGGTTTCGCTGGTGATGAACAGTGAATTGTATTGGTCTCAATGGAGAGGTTGAGGAGTTGAGGATGAGTGGAAGGTGGAAGGAAAGGAGATGTGCAGGTCACCGAGGGTTCCAAGTAGAAGCGATGAGGTGCCTGAGGCTGTGAGGACATAAAAGGGCCATCAACGGGAAACAGCTGATTCTTGGTATTCTTAGGGAAGGTAGTATTACTGAGGCTAAAGCTGCAGAGAGGTGGGAATGGTGGTGGCGAGGTGCTCGTGGTCCCTGTCTATGTCGGGATGAGTGTCTGAGGGATATTAGTCCAGGCGCCTGTCTGAGATGAACAAAATGGACTTGGAGCTTGGCACTCACCTGAACCAAGATGAGAACTGAGTTCTTCTCGAGGAAGTCAGGTGTTACTCTCTATCCCAATTAATGGAGAGAGGAGTGATGGGGGGGGGGATTTGAGTTTGGGGGCTCATGCTTGACCAAGCATAGTATAGGGCTTGTTAAATCTCAGTGCCCAGGACCACTGCTTCAGCTCTGCATGTGGCACTGGCGATTTCTGACAGCTGGGAATGCACTGAGTCCCACTAAGAAACCTGGAGAGAAGCAGAGCCCCTCCCTGCCTGGCACCGAGAACTTGGCCAGTTGGCCTCAGTTCAGCCTTTCGGACACTCTCATAGGGGACTGGGAATAGTGGAGTAGTGATGTGAAGGCTCAGGGTCAAATGGAATTTATCCACATAATCAATATTATGCCAATGAGTGGTCAAGTCAGTCAGTTTTGATAGGCAGCGATAGAGGACCCATGGTGACAGTTTCTACAGCAGTTTCCTGAGCAGACTTTGGAGGCTGGCAGAGCTTGGGCTTCCTTGGTTCCTACTTAAGCTGTATTCTCCAAAATTCCAATGTGAGCACTTCCCACAAACACTTCTTTTAAATCTCTTTCCTGCTTACATCACCCAAACTCGACTTCTGATATTTGCAGCCAAGAATGCAACTAGCACCCCTGGATAGGAACAAGATCTAGCTGGCATCCATGTTTATGCACTTTTATGAAAGAATCTCACTCTGGTCCTTTCCGCGTGGAAACGCGGTGTGTATTCTTATTTGTAGAACTCCTGGAGCTTTCCTATGGCGGGGCTTCTGACACAGTTTACTGATAGTCTGACATTTTATTCTGTCCCATACGCTGATTACACCATCCCTGTTCAGCAGCTATTTCTTAAACGTTGTAGTTCTTGGATGGAGTTGTGTTTATGAAAAACAGCATTCAATGAAAGCTTCACTTATTATAAGTACTTAGGCCACATGGCTAACAATAGGACCTGCTGATCCTTACACCTGAGAAATAGGTCTCCATTATTCTTTTTTCCCCTCCATTGTGTTAGTTTTTTTAAATTCCATTTCCTTAAAGAAAAGAAATTCAACCTTAATCCTCTTCCTTTTTGTTACCCTACACTGAATCCATATTAAGGAAGAAGAGGAAATGGAAAATGTTAAAGACAAAGTAGAATTTTTCAAAATAAGTACATTAGTTTGACCAATATTTTGATTCACAGGTGGCATTTTTTGCTTCAAATTAAATCATCAAATAGTTCCCCAAACTTGAATCTTGTGGTTTTTCTATTGGTTAACACAATCTGCTCTCACAAATAAAAATTTTAAAGGAGTCTGTCTTTGAATATTATGTACTGCATAGCTGACAGGGGCACTATCTAATTAGCTATTTATATGCAAAGCAGAGGAAAGGATAATTAGAGACATGGATTATGCAAAGGCAATCCCACTGACAGAGGGCAAGAGAAACTGCAAACATATTGAATCCAATTTGTATATATGTTTCTACAGTTTATCATGTTTCATTTGTATTATATTACGTTTATGTATCATTTAACATGTTATAAATGAAGTAACATCTTAATCTATTAATTGATAAACTAAATATAAATCTTATAAACTATGTATTGGACTACAAATATAATAAGCTTCAGGGAGTGAAAAGGAATCAAGTCCTACATTTGGAAAATGCCATCTATAGCTCCAATATCTTGTACTCTTTTCTGTAGAGAGATAGGGAGAAATTTTAAAGTATTTAGCTTTATATCACTAATCCCAAGAGTTTATTAAAAAAGAAAATTCCTGGCTTACAGCACCTGTTCTAATTATCTATTGCTGCATAACAAACCACCCCAAATATTTTGGAAGTAAAAAGACAAATATTTTATTATGCTCTCAATTTTGTGGGTCAAGTATTTGAGAAAGGCATGGGGAAGATTGCTTGTCTCTGCTCCGAGATAACTAGGACCTCAGAGAGATGTCTTAAATGACTGAAGTTTGCTGGGAGAGTTTTACTAGGATCCTATGTCTGGGGCTTCAGTTTTTGCTATAAACTCGTTTCTTTAGTTTTTATCCATGTTGCATCTGCTGGGGGTTAAATGTCTAAGATGGCTTCTTCGCTCACAGGCCTTGTACATAGGCTAGGAGGCAAATAACTATTAGAAGAGCCAAACTGAAATGGCCAAAAGTAATCAACTTTGTGGAACGGAATGAGAGTCATGGAGCGTAGGAAATTTTTTGTTCTACTATATTTTTAATAGTACAGTAATACCTTGGTTTGCAAGCATAGTTTATTCTGGAAACAAACTGCTTGTATTGTAAGACATCGCTCGTTTACCACATTAAAATGTATTCAAAATGTTTGCTCGTCTAGTGGAACACTCGCAAAGCAAGTTACTCGCAATCCAAGGTTTTACTGTATTTCCATGGACATAGATTCTCTGACATTTTATAGAACACATGGCCATCCAAAATACACAACACTTTTCAGTTTTCCTTGCATTGAGATGTGGCCATGTTGCTAGGTTCTGAGCAGGGGATATGCTCAGAAATGTGTGACAATCAGAAACCATCAAGAGCCATCTGGTGTGTACTTTTTGCCCATTTTGACTGTAGCATTCTTCTTCCCTATTGTCTGAAACATGGATGCTGCCTTGGAAATGAAAATGAAAGCCACACACTAAGGAAAGCAGACCCAGGAGGTAGCCAGGGTCTCTGAGAACTTAGTGGAGTAGGGAAGGCATCTGAGCCCTAGACTGCATAGCTCCAAACTTTTACATGAGAGAGAAATAAGCCTTATGTTTGGCCTAAATCAAAGTTATTCTGAGGGGTTTTTTGCACATGCATTTAAAATTAATTTTAATGCACTTATGTTACTTTTATTAAAAACAAATTCATGCTTTGCCATTCACGTTACTTCCATTCTATTTTCTCAAACCGTATATTTCCTCTTTTCTTTTAAATAGCTGTACTTTTAACATCAGTCTCTTGATGATGAGGTCTTTGATGATGACAATAGTTGTTTTATCATTTGGAAAGAGCTCCTAGGTTATCTTCCTATACATCCTTGGAATAAAGCAAAGTGAATATGATGCCTTCTAGCACACCATCCGTGTACTTAAGCACCAGCATTTTGGCACCTTTGAGAAGAGCATGGCTGTAAGATGTTACTACTGTCTGTAAATCCCTTAAGTTATTAGCGCAATAAAAATGGAGTTTCAGACAACCAACCAACATTAATAAAGCACCCCTTTTAGTCTTGCAGATGTGCATAAGTATTTCCATTCCTTCCAAGGTTTGCATAATTATTATTTTTACTTCCTTGCTGATTAGGTAAAGGTATAATGTAAATGCAAAGTGGTTTTACAGACAGGGTCCAATGGGATGCTGAGAGAACCTGACGGCACCCTAGAGGAAATGACCAGATGTTTGTCATACACATTTCTAACGCTATGGCCTGGCTTGAAGCACATGTCACAAAAGGAAAACAAAAAAGCTGCATATTCTTCACATTAACCAAGACAACAAAACACTTTACTCTCTGGCTGCCTTAGTTCCCATGGTGAAATTATTTCATCCAACTTCACTTCAGCAATTCCCAGCACAATTAAAATGCCTCTGCCCCTAAGCCAAGTGGGTAACCACTGACATGCTGATTAAGCATTACCAATTAACAGTACAATAAGTCATTTCAATTGCTTTTGCACAGATGGGCAACATTTATTTAATTGTTTAATAACCTGAACTCGAAAGGGAACTTGCTAATGCACCTACAATTGAGAAACGATAATGCTGTTTCAGGGAAACACGAATTGACTTACTTTTTAGGACTGAGGTCATCATTTGAGTAAACGTGAAAAACTTCATTTTAACTTGCATCAGTCAAAACATGCGTGAGCATCTAATGGAGGAGAACCCTCTGTCATGCGAAGGCTCAGAAGAGGAATTAACCTAGGCACTAGAGATTCCAAAATGTCCTCTTTGTTATTTTATTTTGGCCCTTTAAAACTTGTGTATATTTGTATTTGCTTGTCTGTCAGTCCCAAAGAGAGCTTATTGTGTATAATGGGTTGACCAAAAAGTACTTTAGACAATAGAAGACACTCTTCATAACCAATGGGAGGTATATTTATTATAAGAGGCATAACATTTCAGCCCTAGGCTTCTCTTCAAATTCAACTTGAGTAGTTGAATTTGAAGAACATGAATAAGGACCCTTCATTATGTCTTTTCCATCTGACAAAGAACAACTATGATTGTAAAAAGTTCACTGAAGTTTAAATTCAACAAATACTTCTCAAGCACATATCAGGTAGTGCATTTAGTGGCTAATTAGCTGCTCCTCAGAGAAAACAAAAATATAAATGAACAAACAGACAAATAAATAAATATTATAAGTGATGTCAGGAAGCAGATTTTGGAGTCAGACTGCCTGGGTTCAAAATTTCCCCTCTGGCACGTACTACCTGTGCAGTGTTGGCAAGAACTTAAACACTCCATTTAAAATGGGAATAATAACAATCATACCACCTACCTGTTATGGATTGAATTGTGTCCCTCCAAAAGGATAGCTTGAAATCCTAATCCCCAGTGCCTCAGAATGTGACCTTATTTGGAAATAGGGTCTTCACAGAGATATTTAAACTAAATTATGTCACTAGTCGAGGTTCTATTCCAATATAACTGGTCCTTACAAGTAAGAAAATTTTGGACACAGAGACAAGAACACACAGAGGAAAGACGATGGGTGTGAAGACGTACAAGGAGAGAATATCATGGGAAGACAGAAGCGGAGACTGAAATGATGCACCTACCAGCCAAGGACCGCCAAGAATTGCTGGCTGCCACTAGAAGTTAGATAGAGGCAAAGAAGATTTTTACCTAGAGTCTTACAGAGAACATGGCCCTGCCAACAACTCAGTTTCGGACTTCTAACCTCCAAAACTAGGAGAGAATACATTTCTGTCCTTTGAAGTCATCCAACTATAGTAGCTACAGGAAACAATACACGAAATCTTAGCATTGTGATAAAAAGGATTAAGCACAATAAATTAACATGTAAAGTGCTTAGAACAATGCCGGCCACATGGGCAGCTCCATGGTTTCTGTTAAAGGTTTTATAGAGGCAGAGAATACGTTATCTGAGGTGTATAGGAGAAAGACTGTTTACCCCACGTATGTGCAAATATTTATTATTCCACCATTTTTATGTGTGAAGAATCTGGCATGGTTTAGCTGTGTGCCTCTGGCTCAAGGACTCTCAAGAGATTTCAGTCAAGCCACTGGCCGGGACCATGGTCTCACCTGAAGACTCAACTAAGTGGGGAGTCAGGAGGTCATATGCATCCAATCTTCTTCACATGGTTGTTGGCAAATATTGGTCCTTCACTACTTAGACCTTTCCTCAGGGCTGCCTCAGGACATGGCAGCTGACTTCTTCCAGAGGGAGAAATCCAGGAGAAATCAAGAGAGAACACCCAAAATGGAGGCCACAGTCTTTCTACAACCTGCTCTCGGAAGTGATAGCCCATCAGTTTTGTCATATTCTGTTTATTAGAAACAAGTTAAGAAGACTTACACTCAAGGGGTGATGATTATACAAAGGTGTGGATACTAAGAGGTACGAATCATTGGTGTCCATCTCAAAGGCTGTCTAGTGACTCCCTGGTGGTCTAGTGGTTAGGATTCGGCACACTCGAAGGCTGTCTACCACATACAGAAAGGAGAAGAAAGAGGACATTCTACGTGGTATTTCCAATGCCTTGCATTTTGAAGTCCCTTTAGCTTTTTTTTCCCCCAAACACAGTGTAAACATTTTGGGAGAAAATCGTTGCTGACCTCTGTGATGTCACAATCTAAATGGTGTAGTTTTACCAGCATTATTGAGGGCCGAAACTCAGGCAAAATTATCCCCTATAATTATGGGGAAATATCTATTATAGGACACAATGCGCATTTCTCACTGAGACTCTATTTTTGTTGCAAAAAGGCAGTCTAGTGAAAGAGCCTATACTAACTGGCTTGTTTAATCCCTTCCAATAAAAACCTAGGGAATGTATGGAGGGTGAAAAGCTTTGCTTTTAATCACTGTGGCCTAATCCCAGATTGCCTCTATTCAAACCTGCCTCTGGAATTGAAATTGTGGCATTAAAGTGGTAGTGGGGATTTACTCAAAAGTGTTCCTAAAAGTCAAAATGCACTGGTGACCTAGTCAGCATAATATGGTCAGGAACTCTAAGCCTGAGAGCAAAGAAAAGGACTGAAGTCAGAGGTGAGTCCTAGATAAGAAGAAGGAGATGAAAGAGTTTTTGCAGATGCCAAGCGCAAATAGGTTTTTCAGTAGCATCAGCTGAATGTACAAAAAATATGAGATTTGAGTTTAGTGGTGACATTATCCAATCATGTACTTGGTAGACTCTGATTCTTTGCTCTAGTTTAATGTGAATGCATGTTATAAGCATAAAATCATAACCCCTGATGACTGCTGCAATCCAAGTCCCTGCTACCTATTCTTCTTGTCAGTTGCACTACTTTTGTGTTTGCTTTATCTGATTATGTATTAATTTATGATGAATAAAATTCACGGACTAAACAAAACTCATTAGGTTTATTCTTGAATCTCATCCTGTCCAGTCAAATAAATGCTTAAACTCTATGTATGGTCTCACTGTAATTGACTCAACCTATAAATGCAGGCTCTATTTCTTTTCAGCATGCCCTAGCATTGAAGTCAACTTGCTCCAATTAAACGTTTTATCTCAGAAACAGGGCCATGTCAGGGCTATTAAAATAAATGTCTGCTGTTGATGGAGACTCCTTTTGTCAATATCATTCTCATTGCTTTTTACTCAATTAGGGACATCTTTACATGTAAAATTTCAGCTCCTTTCCTACATGGTAGTCACCTTTCCCAAAAGTCAAATAGGGAAGAACACCAGACTTGGACTATTCACCTTGTGGCAGCCTCAGAGCTAATTACTTTATATACATCAGCATCTTTCACGTTCCCACCCAGGCTGCACTCCTCATATTGAGTATTCTTCTACTCTGCCGCATGCTGCTCACCATATCCCCATGGTCATTCCCTGAAAGATGATATAGCTGGAAATCGCACTCTGAAATTGGAAATAACTAACTCAAACATTTTCCTCCCCACTCATACCAATCCTGACCCTTTCTTTTTCTGAGCTTTCCCATCAAAATATTCCTTTGACATCATTTAGGTAACCAATAAATTAAAATCCTTCCAGTCTCTATCTAGCTCAGTGATTCTCAACTGGGGGCAATTTTGTCCGCAAGAGACACAACAAGGTCCAGAGAAGTTTTTGGCTGTCACCACTGGGGGTGCACGTAACACTGTTATCTAGTGGGTAGAGAGGCCAGGGAACCTGCTAAATACCCTACACAGGAGAGCTCCCATAACACAGAATCATCCAGTCTCAAATACCAAAAGTGCAAAGGTTGAGAAACTGCATTTAATTCCCTACTGTTTTCATTTCCTCCTTCTTCCATTTTAGACTCAACAATCCATTACAACAGCACTCTTGCAAATATCCTCAATTCTTTTGCACATGTCACCTTTCATGGCTGCTCTTTGGAAAAACCCCAGTCTTGGCTGTGGACACCCTAAAAAGACCACCAGAAACACCTATTGGTTGAGCACACCCAAAGTTATTTAGATTCCTGAAGTGAAAAAGAATACCACCCTGACAGGCTATTAGTGATGTCTCAGAAGAGAGAGGTCAGGAAAAGATATTCATGGAGTTGTATGCTTGCACTAGGGGATTTAATGCAGGTGTTTAAAAGTAAGAAAATAACCAGGAATGGCAGAATTTATGATGCACTAGCTTTGGATTGGTAGACACGCTGCTATGAGGATTTTGAAGTGAGTATTGACAAGCAAGCTGCTAATTTTTTTTTTTTTTTTTTTTTTTTTACTGTACGAACGGCCTTTATTGATTGCAAGTGGAAGTGGAACAGGAAGGGCTACGGCAGCTCCGGCTCCTGGGGCGGTTTCACAGACTTTGTTGCAGCCTTCAAGAGCAACAAGCTACTAATCTTGATAAGCAAGCTACTTTGGCTGTTTCACAGTCTTACCTTCCAAGAGCAAGTATTTCTTGAAACAAGCAGTTAAGTTAGCTTTGTTTTTGTTTTCTTTCTGTTTTGTTTTGGTTTTGGTTTTGTCCCAGTCATTGTCTAGCGCAGAATCAGGAAAGTATTCCTCATACCCGAATTGATTAACATCATTAAAATTTTCTTTGTGTGATTATGTGTTTAACAATAGGAACCATACCTGCTTTAACACAGTAGACTTGAGCATCTATAGGGCCAAATAAACAGACATTCAGTAAATGTTTGATGAATGGCTTGTTGAATGGCTCAAATAACTAAGCTTGCTCAAAGGAGAACACCTAGCAATTACCAGAACTGGGAACGAACTGACAATTTACCTGACTCCCTAAATCATGCTGTCTCCTTTATATTACATTGCTATTACACAGAAATAATTGTTAACTTTTTTTCTCTGTCTCCCATGTTCTCATTTTTTCTTTATTTCTGTCTATACGTCAATATTCACCTATTTTTATTTTTATTTATTTATTTTTTTTACTGGCTTTTCTGATTCATTTGAGTCTTGAAATATAGGGATTTTTGCTTCTTTGGTCCCAGACAGTCCTGAATAGAGTTTGAACTTCTACATCAAAGTTTTCATTCCATTCAAACATTTTTATCTTTTAGTTACCAAGTCTTTTTTGGCTTTGAATTATATGAACCTTTAAAGGTCATAGCTGCTCTTTGATCTAATAGAACACTGTATGACTAGTGGTGGCAATCTTGGGATGTGCCAACTCAGCTCTCCCTTTAAGAAAAAACTTGTCATTCAGCTGCAAGGAATGTGGTTAGCTGGCAGCCTTCAGCTATCGGCATCATCGGGAACTGCCTCAGCTCTCTAGCCAAGCCTATGCTCTTCCCAGGAAGCCCTCAGCCAATCACCGAGGACCATTCCTCCACAGCTAGAATCCTATAAAAGGCCATCTTTGTTCTAGAACTGTCAAGTGGGTTGGCTGACACTGTTATGTCTGCATTTGATGCTGAGGCTCTCTCTGCCCAATCTCACTTTGTTTCTCTCATTTTTTTTTTTCATATCTGCTTATGATCGTAAGGCTTTCCTTGCTCAATACACCTCTTACATGCCATCTCAATATGCTCTTTCAGGAGGACTCAAAATGACAGACTAGTACGGCACTACATTTCTATGCCATTGGGCAAGTCATTAAATCCAATTCACTAAGTGTTTATGGAGTACCTATGTATAAATGGAGTGGGCCCAATATATTTTAATAGCTTCCTACGTGCTCAGCATATTATACACGCTAGCTTGGTTAATCTTTATAACTTATGAGGTAGATATTAGTCTCATTTTAGAGATAGGGAACCTGAAACTTAAACAGGCTAAATACTGTGCCCAATTTCACCCAGGAAGTCAGTAGCAGAGTTATGGATGAAACACGAATCTGTCTGACTTAAAATTCCGGATTCTAGCTGTTACATGCACAATTCCCCATAGTAAGGTAAGATGCTAGTTGCTGTGAATGACAGAAGAATTACAAGATCCTCTTTCCCCTCCAGCATTTGTAAGACATCTAGTTTTGAATGTGTATGAATCTGTGAAATGTGAATGAAATGCTCTATTATTGTGGATAAGATCCAGGAAGCTATAGAAGCCCCCATGTTAAACAGAATGTCCGTTGCTGTATCACGCTTACAGTTAGAGTTGGTCATACTATATCCCAGATTTTAAATTGAATGTCAAATTTCATTTGCCTGAGGAAGCCTAAAGCTCAGTCTATCACAGAACACAGAGCTAGACTGACAGCTGCTTGATGAACCAGCCTGATAAGGAGAGGGGAGATAAAGAGACAGATAAATCACTGTTTAGAGCATCCTTGCCTCATCCTCCCTCTTCCCCTAAACAGCTCCACATTCCATTTGAAAGGATTTTGTCTTTGTAAGATAAACATCAAAGAAAACGCATTGTTTGAGCTCATGAAAAGGCACAGCCTATACAGTTCTGCTGCTACCAAGGACTTCCATTAACCATTTCTGTCTTTCCAAATATTAATAATTTTCAAGGTTCAACTACAATCTTTACCTATCAGAAGTAGGCTTATTTCACCACCTCGCCTTCACTGAGCTCTCTTTTTCTGACTCAAGGACTACATATAATTTGATGATACATTTTAACATTTTTATTTTCTTTCAGTTTTTTATTCAACACATGTATTGACTACCTGCTATTGCAAACATTTAGTAGTCATTGTGGGGCACACACAGACCAACAAAGCCCTATCTCTCTGCCTTTGGAACTTGTACTCTAGTTAAGGAGGCATAAAGTCAAATAACATAGAGAAGCATGACCCTGACAAGTGTGGATTTAGATTCAACTTTGCCAATTACTAAATGAATGAGCTTAGACTGTGTTTCTAACATTTCTTGACCTATAAAAGATAAAGTACAATAAAACAGAGTATGACAGGGTCAAATAAAATATCATATATAATAATTATTTTAAATGGTAAATTTCTATAGAGTTCTTAGTTATTGATAATAATAGTATTATTACTAAATTATTACAAGGCAAAAGAAAATAAATGACATAGTAGAGGTACAAGTAAAGTCTTGGAGTACAGCTGATGTTTTATGGAAATAGTATTTAAATCAAGCTGGTCAGGGTGAGTAAGATGTTGGCTTTGAAGAAGGAAAAGTTGGACAATAAAGATTGGAAAAGTATTTAAACAAATGCAAGGCTACATGAAAATGTGTGATATGTTTAAGAATTAGTAAGTAGTCTGATGGGTCTGAATTATTTTATGCAGGGATGGCTCTACTAGAAATAAGATCTGAAAGGTAGGACAGGGCCCTTTCATGGGGGACCTTGATTGTCATGCTAAAGAATGTAAACTTGCTTTTGTACAGATGTTCTTGTAGTGGCCGTGTTTGCTTCATCCTGTGGCTTTCCTTGATTTCTATTTAAGTTTTGTCTGCTCAGCACCCTTCCCCTATGCCATGGTTATTCTGGTGAGTTTTTTTAATCACGCAACCCTACTTCTAACGCCAGGGGTGAGCATGCAACTCAAGCTAAAACAACAAGATGCTCTGATGACACATTTGCATTTTGAGCAGGGCCTTACAGACTAAGATTGGAGCTGAGTGATTAAAAGGGAGAGTTTCAGAGAGGTCCAGGTTCTCAGACCTCTATAGCTGCCCTTCCTCTTGCTCTCTCTGAGATCTAATCTTTCAGCTTCTCTTTCGATGCACTGTTACTGCTAATGTTATCCAGAATCCCTTTCTATTCAGGGCCATCACACATCTCTGATAGAGCAATGAAGAACTTTGAGGAGGAGATTAGTATGACCTGACTTACAGTTACAGTGTATAGAAAAAGGAATTTTTGAGAGAAAAAATTCAAACTAAGAAATTATAATAACAATAATGAGGATCTAGGATTATTCCAACATATTCTAGTTTAACCTTCCTGAAGCACATCTCTATCCACAACTCTTCTCTGCTTAAAATCTTTCAGAAAACACATTATCTACAGGAATATCAAAATCCTTTGGCGAGATACAGTTTCCTCAGATCTGACCTTAATTTTCATTCCAACAGTTTCATTACTCCTAATTTCAGGTCTCTGAAACCACTCACTATTTAGACGTCCGAAATGACTCACCATTAGTGGAACCTCTTGATTTTTGCCTTTATGTCTTTTTGAACTTCCAGAGACCAGACCCTTAGATATAGCAATGAGAATGAAGCACTAGAAGCACACACACACACACACAAAAAGGGGTCAAGGGAGAAAGCATATTTTGTTCTCAAACAATAGAATATAAACATTTCACCCTAATAGTCCACCCATTTGTATCTTTCTGAATGGTATCTGCATATTTATCAGTAAGCCAGGCACCTTGGAGGCACAATGACATTATCATGTTAATGTCTTAGGAGATAGAAACACTTGACTCTGTTCTGTTCTGAAAGTGTTGCCCTTTCTATATTAATGGCAGGGTTTCTCTACCATGCCAGACAGATTACCTCTGTAAATCTTATTAACAATGATGGGAGTTATGCTGCTCCCCTGCTGGGAAGCGCTGGAATGGCTCCTGTAGTGCCCTTGTCATCAGCTCTGAGTGAACCAGAAGGCTGTCAGCTGGTTAGCTGTGTAGCAAGGCTCTGGGAACACGTGGGCCAGTGACGATGACTGGCTAATGCTGGTTGATGACATTTATTGAGCACTCACTATGTGCAGTGCCTTTAGGACTGCCAGCCACTCAATGGGAAAGTTGTCCTGTAAACTTAGGGGTATGCAAATTAATGGAAGGCTTAGAAGTTGCATATATGAAGAATAAGAAAATTAGGAGCTAGCAGAAGGCAGCTTAACAGCAAGTAAAAGTGACAGCGGAGGCAAAGGAAAAGCACTATAGGAAAGGCCAGTCTCTCCACCCATTGTTTTCCATGCGTGGCCCCCATCACGAGGGGAAGTAAATCTCGAGTAGCAGCTCATGCTTTATCTCTTAGCACTTGTCAGCCTAAACTCTAATGAATGTTTACTTACCTGTCTTCTCCACTTGCAGGAGACTCTGCAGGTCCAGGGGTTCCCTCAGGTGGAGGCAGAGTTGGCGAGGATAAAGGAAAAAACCCGTGGAGACACAGGAGCGCTTTTTCAAGTAGAGAAGTGTCTCACTTTATTTTTACAGCATGCCCCTTTTTATACCAGGCAGCTTAACCACTGTTCCATTAGTATCAGGGTTTTACTTCCTCCTCATTCTTATGCTCCAGGGTACAGCTAGACCTTTTCTATGCTAAAGACTAACTTATCCCAACTACGCCCAAATCCCTCCACCCTCAATTACTGCTACCAAGGCCTGAGTCTTTACATAATTGCCTAAAGGATGGTTACCATGACCACCCAACAATTATTCTAAAAACTATTGTCTAATCAGGATCTTAAGATTTACAGGGTGTGTACTTTGACCTTTACTAAGAGACTAGTAGTGACTAAAATTGCCTTTAGTGTATAAAATATAATTATTGTGATATATCTATCAGAAGGGGAATTTAAATTCTTTAAGATATAAAGCAGTATCTGTTTCTCAGTCAGAGCTTCAGAATTTGTCACAATTGCAGTGTGCTTGGCCATGTCTGACACTGAGGTGCAGCCGGCTCCCGGCATCCACTGGACTTGAAGGTCCTCTCTGATTTATAGCTATAACCCACGACTTCATGCATTACGGGGTACAAAATAAGAACTCAATCATGAAACAGTCCATATGAAAATCTTCTTTAGATACCCCAGGAAAGGGACCAGCTGCAAAGCAACCTAGAGTCCCAAGAGGGTTCTGGTCAGTTGGGTTATAGTTTTTGGTGATGCTAAGTTGAGGAGGGTGAATAACTGGAAAAGTAAGTTTGGAGGATTGCGTCCAGGAATTTAAGAAAATTAGAAGAACTGAAAATTTGGAAAGATTGACAATTTGAGCAAGGTGAAAGGATTTGTAA
This sequence comes from Hipposideros armiger, assembly GCF_001890085.2. Taxonomy (NCBI): domain Eukaryota; kingdom Metazoa; phylum Chordata; class Mammalia; order Chiroptera; family Hipposideridae; genus Hipposideros; species Hipposideros armiger. The sequence goes on from NW_017731677.1 coordinate 925,635, forward strand.
GATTTTTTTTGTTTTGTCTTTGTGTTTTATTTGTTTGCTTGTGTTTTATGTTTTGTTTGTATGTGGGGAGAGAGAAAAAGTCAATTAAATTTCTATCAGACAGTGATTTCATATCAGTTATCCACCATTTGCAGAGGTTAAAAATAGTTCAAAGACAATGAACAGGGTTAGAATCAGATAACCTGGAAGGGTGTGCTATGGACATGGGACCAGTACTGGGGGGTCACAGATTGCCTTGTGGAAGAGGCTTCTGCAGCTGTATTTCAGTGGGAGTGAGAATGAGGGTGGGAATTGCTAACTCTTAAAGGAAAGGGCGAAGGGGCACAACTGCAGGCTCAGAAGGTTTAGAAGACCTAGACAAAGCCTTCCAGAGCACCTATCAGGTATCCCCATTCCCAGTGTAAGGATTTCAGGTTTTCCCAACAAGGTATCTGAACTTCACATAAACACCTGCCTTGGTTGAGTGTTTAACTATCTTTGAAGTTCAACTACCCTGACTATTAAGTCATTAGCTTTCTCTGCCCTTTGACTTGAGGAAATAGGAGCTTCCATAACCAAAGAGGCTCTCTAGCTGTTCAGTTTTGGCTTTCTATCACCATATAACTTGTCCTCAGCTGTTTATCTTTCTGTGGGCAGAGGTTCTTAAGGAGTGTTTGTGGACCAGCAGAATTAGCATCACCTGGGAATGGGAACTTGGACATTTTTTCAGGATTGCACAGAGAGGGCTCAGGCAGAGGGGCTGCCTTCTGTCACCTGAGGCTTTTTTGTTAAGAGACACAGCCAAACAATAGCAGCCCCACTGGGAGAGAACTGGGGTGATAAAATCCCTTCTTCACTCCCCTGCCTCCCTCCAATCTGTTGCCAACACTTCCCTGTGCCAAACCTACCTGGAAGCCAGGAAGTAAGGGAAGTTGGTGATGAAATGCAAGTTGTACAGATCAGCCTCCAGGAGCATGGGCAGGATGAAGAAGGATAGAGAGTGGATCTGCAGAGGCAAATAAAAAATTTTATCATACTTTCATTTTTTCCTACCAGCCAAAATGAATATACACTGGGTGAGACTATTTATATGAACTGGCGTTCATATAAGAGCGGTGATAAATGGACCCAAAGGTTTTATATGTCAGAGAACACACCAATCAGAACCTAAGAAAATAATCTAATTTAACAAAAGTTCTGCGAGCTCTAATGCAACAAAACAGTTCTTTGTGTTTTTTAAAAAAACAAAACTATCCTCAGGTTATAAATGAGCCATGAAATTCTTAGCTCTAACAGCTTAGGAATGCTACAAAAATCAAGAAGCTATTGCAAGTATAAAATTCTCATTGATTATTTGAAGCTAGTAAGTTAGCTTTGTATATTCAGAGATTAGCAGATTTTTTATGTAGAAAACCAAATAGTAAATATTTTTGGCTTAGCAATCCATAGATAGTCACAATCCTAGTTACTCAATTCTGCCATTGTAGCCTAGAAACTGCCATACATAAATGGGCATGGCTGTGTTACAATAAAACTTTATTTACAAAAACAGGTGACTGGCCGGCCCATATGTTCATTGGTCAAAGGAGAGAGCAATGGTTTTGAACAGACAGATGTGGGCTCCAGTCCCAGTTCCTACACTCTTAGCAGAGTGGCCTTGGGCAAATTGCTTATTCTTTGACCAAACTCCCTATTTCATAAAGTCAGTGAAAAATCTAGGTAAAGTGACCTGGTACAAATGAGCCACTCAATAAATGGTAGTTGCCTTCCTTTCTACACAGTACCAAAGAAAATTCGGAAACTAAATAAGTGAATTTGGCTCAAACACGTTGAGGTACTTGCAAAGTGGGTCAAAAGGCCTCTAGGGAAAATTTGGAGAATATATTGTCTAAATGTATTCCATGGAGAAAGATATCACATAAAAGTGCCAGAGTTTTAATTTTTAAAATGAGCAACTTAATATCTTGAGCAGGGCTTAGTGAATTTAAAAGAACACGGCTGCATTATTATTGCCAGTAGGGGACTCCTTAAGTGGGAGTCCATCATCTACCATAAAAACACAGCTGGAGCTCAATCAGCTCGTGGTGAACAAGAAAAGGGTGTGCAGGAAGGCCGTGGTAGAATAAGGTGATGTGTGTCTAGAGAGAGAGAGAGATGCAAAAAACAAAAAGGTATGGCTCCAAAGGAGCTATCAGCATCAACTCTCAGAAACATAGCATGTAAGTCAGCTTCCCAGAGGTATGCTATGATTTATTGAAAACTTCACCCCCATCTCCTCTCCTCCAGTAGTCCTAGGGTTTCAGCAAACTCAAAATAAATTCTCATCAGAAAACAAAAAGGGCATACATCTTTGATCTCACACTGGCCAGCATCTTTCTCCCCAAATTAGGCACTACACCCTCCAGAAATTTCCCCATTGCCCAAGGCTGGATAAATCCTCTGTTTCCAGCACACTGGTATATTCAAATAGCAGGACGGCATGGCCTCTTTATTTCTCTGTCTCTTCCATTTGTCCGTAAGCTACTGAAAAGAAAGATTCTGTGTGCTCTCATTGGAGTTAGGGTTACTGTGCCTGGTTTAGTGTAAGGCCCCTTAAGAGCTTGGTAAATATATGTATTTGTTGAATGAAGAATGAATACTTTAATGTGGGGTTCCTTTTTGTCTTTTAAGATTCTTCTATCATCCTTCATACCTCAATAATAAACAATCACTCTTCCAAACTTGATCTCTCTAGCTTCCATTCTCTTGATCTGTGAAATACTTCACTTTCTTGTTGAAGTTTAAGTAGTATGGTAAGGGTGAAAAACCTATTGCAGAGTCTGGCAGTTGGCATTTATTCAATGCATATTATTTAATAGTTCTTTCTCCCTTTTCGTGATAGTATGCTACTAACCTCAATCATTTTAATGAAATAGTTGCCTGCAATTATATTTGCTTTTGCCATCTTCTCTTTAAATCACTTACAAGAGAATGAAGCAAGCTAAATTTAAATAATAGTAAACTATTTTTGTTTTAGTTTCCATTGAAGTTGCATGCATTCTAGACCAGGTCAAAATTTACTTTGTTTTACCTAAAATTACACCTGAAATCAACTTAGGCCTTTGAAATGCATTGCTTTTAAATTAGCAAACCCCAAACCTTTGTGCTCTTAACTAATGTCACAGTGGTACGTACAGCAAGTATAGAGTCCATGCATTATCAATAGATATACTTACAACTACCCACATGTAGATTTACAACAGGTAGTAGGGCCAAGGGTACAACTTTTGGCAGCTGAGTTTTGGCATTCAAATCCTAATCTACCATGATTCGCTGGTTGAGAAAATAATAGTACTCAGATCATTGGGTTATTGTAAGGATTAAATTAGTTACTATAAAGAAATCACTTACAGTAATGCCAAACACCAAGTAGCCACCATATTTGTGTTAACCACTGTTGCTATTATTACCATGTGGATCACTCTGAAGAAATATTGGCTGTCTCTGAACTATGGATCTATAATGACCATAGCACACTGGTAGAACACTTTTCCATTTCAGAGAGATTTCTTACTACAAATTTTCACCAGGAAGATTTCATTTTATCTCTATCACTCTCCATATTGCATATGGAGAAAGTGGGATGAGAGGGGCTAGATTATTTACCAAGAACACACAAAAAGTAAATGATAGACACAGACTAGAAACCCAAACCTGACTCTATTTTCAGTATTTATCCACCACATCACAGCTAAGGCAGAAAGAGATATTCTAAATATGTAAGCAACAGGTGGAATACAAGCCTAAGTTAAATTCTGACTGCAGTGAGATAACATGTACACCACTGGTAAAATGGATTTTAGTATGGATCAAAATGTGGTAGCACATCTGTGAGGGACTTATAAGTTCTGGTTAGGAAGCAGCTCCCAACATCAAAGTGCCTATGTTTGCATTTGATCCCCACTCTTCTGGGTCAAACACTAGACCTTATTTATTAATTGGCTTTTGTGAGTATACCATGGTTCGTCTCTGGAGATCTTTAAATACTGAAGAAAACCTGTTTGAAAAAGAGTATTACAGGCACTTTTAAAAATGTGTTTGAGTATAGATTTCATACGGATTTTGGAACCTGCTATGAATGCATAGCTTCATCTTTCTTAGTTTTCCCTTTATTTTGTATTAATTGAGTAGCATGTGCAATATCCTCTCACAGGAAATGGTGATTTGCTATGAAATGAATATATGTTGGTTGTCATAGGCTTTAATAACACACTTTTGTTCACTGTATATTAATAGCCCCTGTTGCAACTTTCCATATTTTTTGAGATTTTTTTTTCTTTCTATAAAATGTGCTAAATACTGGTGCAACCATTCAGGTCCATTGTTAACTGGCAATCATTTGTATATTAAAGTGACTTCTTAAAAACAAGACAGTGTCATCAAGCAGACAGAAAATATCAGTGCAGGGCTATTAGGCTCCATTATACGGTGATGGGATGTTGCTAATTGGCAAACCCAGATATGTCCTTTATTAGGAAGGCAGAGAGCCTGATCTACCCTGTTGCTGCAAGAGTCAGAAGTAACCAATGCATTTCGATGCAATCTTCAAATCCCCTTCTCTGAATTAACCCACAGGAGCTAAAAGAACCATGCAACACATTTTAGATCGAAGGCTCTCTTCTACACTGTCATTGCTCTCCGCCACTCATGCGCCTCAATTTCCTTGTCTAATTGCACTTTACTCTGCTTATCCTTTCAGTTGATAAGTCATCCTTACGCCACATCATCTTCTGATAAGACATCAACTACCTCTATGTCAGTAACTCCCAAATCTTCACCTTTAAACTTGATTTCCCACCTCCATGATCCTGCTGTATATGCCCATTGAGTCTCTCCACCTGGAGACCCCACAGCACCTGGGTGGCAAAAACAGAACTGCTTTCTCCTGACACATCGAAATCTGCTTTTCTTCTCAGTGTTTATCCCCCCAAACATTTCAGAGCCATCTTTGGTTCTTTCCTAAACCCCCCCTTAAACCAGAAACTGTCAAGTCTATCTCTGAAATGTCATTCAAATCTGTTTGCTTCTCTCGATCTCCATTACTAATGCTTTCCATGGAGCCTTCATCTCTTCTTTCTTGGACTGATCCAGTAGCTATCTCATTTATCTTCCCACATCCTGTCACTTCCTTTGCCAAATTGTTCCTCACACTGACTTTCTAAAACACAGATCTGATCATGTAATTTTTCTCTTCTTAAATAGCCCCTCCCCCTTCCCTTGTCCAGTGAATGTCTTATCCATCTTTCAAGACCCAAGTCAACTGTTACAATGTCTCTACATCCTATCTTGACTTCTCCATGCAGATGTCGTCTCTCTTGTCTGAATTCCACTAGCCCTTTTAAAAATATCTGTGACAGGGCTGTCACTTCCTTTGTATATTGAAGTGACCCATGTCATAAAGACAGAAATGCACCCAAGTGACAATATTTAGAAATTTTCTTTTCAGGGTCCCCAGGCTCAGAGCACAACTTTGTGGTCCTTGTTGGGTACTGAAATTCCTACTGTTAATCACCAATAGAATGCAAGTTCATGAAAACACAGAGTTAGTTCATGTTAAGGGTTAAGATCTTTTTTGCAACTCTATAGCAAGAGTACAAGGCCCGAGCCTAACACACACTGTGTTGTTTCTGTGTGTGCCTGTGCACATATACACACTCAACCCAACACCTTACAATTGAATTCCCTGGCTTGCTTTTACTGGTTTTTTTTTTTCCTTACCAAGGTAACAATCATGTAGTGTACTTTCCCAGACTTTCTCCCTGTTAGGTCATCTGCCTCTGAGGATTGTTAACTAATCTCGGCCTTGACCCACCTCACTTTCCTCTTTCTTCTCTTATTTTATTTTTCCTCAAAACTAACCTAAGTGACTGCATCATCTGTAAATGCCAACAGAGGGGCACGGTCTCCCTTTCATTCTAACTCTCTGGCTAACAGTAAATCAGGGCATTATCTTTGCTGTTCCACTTTTCTAGGATTTATTTGAGAACTCTTTGGCATCTGTTTAATTCAGTGTCAGGTACATGTTAGTAGTAGGGACTAAATATGTATTTGCCAGATAAATGAACATATGATCTTTGTGAAAAGTCAGTCTTGAATCAAGAAATGAAGCTGCATGTAAATGAGCCCCAGATATGCGTTCAGCATGACCTAGGTTCTTGGCCAAAGAGAATCCTAAAGCATATCAGGTTGTGGGGTTAAATCCTACAGAAGCATATCAGAAAGACATAGCACACAAATCTATTAATCTATTGTAGAAAGTATTCTAGGATAGCTCTGTACTTGCATGCTAATTATGCTATGTTGTTGTACTGCTCTTCCATGATTTCTGATTATTCAATAAAATGTTATTAATGGTTACTGCCAGGTCTCAGTGAAAAATAAAGAGAGAGAGAAAGAGAGAGAGAGAGAGAGAGAGAGAGAGAGAGAGAGAGAGAGAGAGAGAGAAGACAAAAGAAAAAAGGGGAAAGAANAGAGAGAGAGAGAGAGAGAGAGAGAGAGAGAGAGAGAGAGAGAGAGAGAGAAGACAAAAGAAAAAAGGGGAAAGAAAGGACAAAGGAAGGAAGGAAGGAAGGAAGGAAGGAAGGAAGGAAGGAAGGAAGGAAGGAAGGAAGGAAGGAAGGAAAAGAAAGAAAGTTGTGTGTATAAATTAATACGTTCTACTAGGAAATTTAAAAAAGAAAACATTAAACAGGGTAAGGAGAATTCAATTGTGGGTGTTGCATGGGAATGGAGCAGATTGCAACTTTTATTATTGTGAGAATAAACTTTATGGAGATAGAAATAAGGGGGACAGTACTTGTGGAGTTGAAACCTTCATTATTGTATAACAATCAGCAATCCCTTCCTGACCTGTATGTAACATACTGTTACATGTAACACATGTAACATACTCATAAGCAAAACATTTTGTTGTGTCAAGCTTTTGAGATCGACAGGTTGTTCTTTATTTACTACGGCATCACAGAGTCATCCTGCCTGAGACAGATAAATTATGAAAAGCAAACAAAAAGCAATTTAGATAATCTTGGAGAGTGGAATCCATTAAGCAAAGCAGAAAACTCAGAAACTCTTAATGGAGGAGACAAATTTCATTACATAAAAATGAAAATGCTATAAAAAAGGTACTATAAGGAAATATAAAAGATATGCAATACATTGATGACAGAATTGCTGATATACTCAAATAACAGATATCCATAATATATAAAGAGTTCCTAAAGCTTGATAACAATATAAAACAATTCTAGAAGTATTGACAAGGGCTATGGAAAGACAATTCATATGAAAGATCTGTACGTAGTAATATAGAAGAATATTCACAATAGTACAGATATACAGACTTAGATCTATACCATACCTTTCTTTTAAGTGCACCTGAGTATATATGTCTGCATATATGTATATGTACATGAATATATTCGTATATTTTTATTTTTATGTGTAAAGAAAAAGTTTTAGAAAGATACATAATAATCTTTCAACTATGAGTGTTCAAGAGTTTTTTTTAGCTGAAAGTTCCTTATTTTTTATTCTTGTTTTTTTTAGCTAAGCCGTCCTGCCACCTGTTGGCAGCTCAGCGGCTGCTCAGCTCGGACCGTGAATGAAACCAGCAACCCTGTTGCTCAGAGCTCGCACTCTTGAGAGAGCTCTTCTTAACTAACTGAGTTACTTGGCCTGCCCTGGAAAGTTCCTTATTTTTATGAAAGTTCTTAAAATGTCCTAGTATGGCCCTTTTTGGTAAATATCTCATTAGCACTTGAAAACGACTTTATTTTCCAGTTTTGAGAGTGGTGTCCTCTAAATGACAATGAGGTCATGCTGTTTAATGATACCGTTCAAAGCTGTTTTAGGTGATTGATCTGCTTGTTCTATAAATAATTGAGAAGGAAGTATTCGAATTCCAAACAATGATTGTGGATTTGCTTATTTCTTCTTTTGCTGCCGTCAACTTTTCTTTATATATTTGAAGCTATGCTACTAGGTATACACAAATCTAAGATTGCTACATATTCCTTTGAAAAAACATTTTATCCTTATGAAATATCCCTCTTTTTCTCTCATCGCACATGTTGTTTAAGGTCTAGTTTGTCTGATATTATTGTAGTTGTTACCAGCATTCATTTGCTTAGTATTTGCATGATGGTAATACACTTGATTGGCAAGAGGAAACCCTCTGACATATGAAAATATTCCATATCTTGACCTAAATAGTGGTTTTATGGGTATATACAACTACAAAATGTCGTTACTCTGTACACTTGCGACGTGTGCACTTTATTATATATGTTATACCTCAACAAATAGAAAAAAATATAAAAATATATAAAAAGAACATAAATATCAAGTTTTTCATATTGAAAACAACAATCCCCAAACTCTATATAGGAAAGTGATTTAACATATACTACTTTGGGTTTTGTTGTCTTTCCATAGTGGAATGTTGGGTAAAGTGAGGTGTTTCCCTATAGTGCTGCTCAGCAGAGCACACGTTTTGGGTGACGTTATTTCCAAGTTTTTGAACAAAGAAATTGATCTTTGGTCCTCGTGAAAGGTTGTGCTGAAGACACAATGAGGGAAAATGAGGCGGAAGCCTCAAAGTGTCAAGCTCCAGGCTGGTTACCCTTTCCCTTCCAGAGAGGATTTGCTCAGACAGATGACATATTAGGAATAATAATTTTAATTCACATCCTTACCTTTGTTGCCAGGTCTTTCGTCACTTTGAGACAGCTAACTAATAAGGAAGTACTACGGTGATACAATAGGGCAGTCGTTGTTGTCACACTGGTGAAATGTGCTCATATTTTCTGTTTAAAAAAGTGATGCTATTTTGCCCCTTTGGATTAACCAGCTGAAGTTTCTTTAAAGCTCAGCTAAATATACATTATCCTGTGAACCTCACTTCTGCCGGAGAGAAGACATTTGGAACCTCAGGGACAGTTAAGCAGATGAGGTGTGGCAACAAAGGCTGCTGTTTTAATGATTATGTGGCCGATTCTGAGCTCAATGGAGTTATTATGCCAAGTATTCTGCTTGTCTCACTTTCATCTCGGAGTGGGTAATTTTGAGAATGAATATTGGCAATAATCCTCCTTGGCAGTTTATAAGCAACTTCGTGTAAATCTCAAGACGACCAGCTCTGGAGACAGACGGCTCAGGTTCAAATCCCGTGTTCACAAGTCATACTTGATTAATAATGATAGCTCTCCTCACGTTTATTTTTGGCACTTTGAAACCAATGTACATATTTGGAATCTAGACACGTCTTAATTCCTGAGTCGATTCAAAAGAGACATTGATTTATTTTTAATCTCTTTATTATTCATTGATGACAAAGCATTAGAGTGGGGATTTGAAAATCGCTTGTCAAGAGGGGATGAGGAATGAAAAGCTCTTTCTCCCCTTTCATTTCATTTATGCGGGATCTCGGGGTTCTCACTCAGTCAGACTAAATTTTGCCCCAATTCCCACATGGCAGAATGGGCAACCATTAGATTATTCCCTAGTCCTCCATATTATTCCTTATTCCATGTTATTAATTCTTTTTTTTCCCCCATTCCATTAGGCTTAGAGATTCTTCGATGGGATTATAAATTAGCCTTCTGGATTCAGTGAAAGCTCCCTTGTTGTCTAAAGCCCAGGTATTCCAACTTCTCAGGCATCCTGCAATTCATCTATTCATCATCCCTTGTAGAGAGTGATGAGTTTTTACAAAGTTGCAAATAAATTTAGCACCTTCTCAGAAATTCATTTCCCATTCTTTAAACAACCATAGTCACTGAACAAAAAATCCTCAAGGGCTCCACTTTATTTTATGCCTAGTGGCAAATATCACTCAATAATGCTGGACGTTAGGAATGGTTCAGCTTTCATTTAACTTTTCTGAAAAAATAGCTTGTAGCCCACTGTCTACAGGATGCCAAAAAACCTGGTGACAGGTGAACCCCTTAGTTGGCCATCTTGGGTAATTATTAAATGCCAATCATCCAGGAATGCACAAATTGCTGAATGGGTAACTGCATTTTCAGTTTCCTTCCACTTTTTATATCTTTTTTCATGTTTTTTTTTCCCCCTTCACTGTTCAGATTTCCCTTCTGATTCATGTATGATAACAGCCATTGGAGCGTACTGAATTTTCTTACAGGATGACAGCATCCCTTACTGTTCTGCCAGAGTTTTATCCTCCTTTATCCATAGGATTTACGTTGGTTGAAGAGCTAAGTAATTGATAAACTGCAATGCTCATCCCCATATATAAGTGATGTTGGCGTTCATTCAGGGCCCGTCATGTGAGTTTGGGATATAACTGTAACTGCCTGATAGATAAACTGCTCAAAGCTCTGAACACTCAGTAAATTTCCTAAATTCATAACATCTTTAGTGGTTTTAATCTTGATTAATGAGGGAGATGATAACATATTTGGCCGTTGTGGCTACCTTGAATTTACATTCCTTATCGCCACATCTTGCTTCTGTATAAACTTCAGCTTTTTTGTTTGTTTGATTTTTAACTTCCTGTGCCTCTTTTTCATAACCAGTAGAAGCAAAATAACCTGTGAGGGTTGCTGTGCAGACCAAATGAAATACCATAATCTAAGAAACTGTCTTGGAAACTATCGAGGGATTTGTAATTATAAAGTATAGGGATGTGTAATAGCATTTACTATGTTAAGAAGGGTGGCGTCAGCAGCGGAATACAAAGTAAATGCTGATAGGAACCTTAGTGACAAGAATCAGGCCACTATATTAGTCTGTGTTTATCTATTGGCTGAAATGAGGTGCACTCATAAAGGTTGGCTAAATGAGAAAAAAAATTTTTTTAACTATAAAATAGAAGATATTTACATTTTGGGTCTTATTGCTGTATTCTTATAGAGTCACCCTGTTGTACAAAGATTATTTTCAACCTGCCGAAAATCAATTCAAAAAATACTTATTTCTCAAGGGCTTACTATGCACCAGGCACTTGGCTGGAACCATAAGAAACACAAAGGAATCATTCAAACTCAAGGAGAGAGAGTTCTGATTTAGGGTAGTGAATTCAGCCTATGTGTTTAACTCTCTTCCGTCCCCTTCACCCATAGCACCTCCCAAATGAGTAAATCTTGTCAGCACCAGGAAGCAGAAAAATGTCAGAAACCTGCACAATTTCACTGGAAGTAAAACAGAATTGAAAGGCAAGGTTTCCAACCTCCAATTCTTGAGATACAAACAGTAAACTGACCAAGTGAATGTATATAAAATGGACCTCAAGAGAAAGCCAGCAAAGCAACAAAAGTCTGGGTGACATGGGCTGGAAGTAAGGCTAAAAGTCTTCCTTTTTCCTACAGTAATAGGTTCAAGTAATAGACACTGAACAATACTGACACCAGGCTCATTACTTACAGACTAAATATACAATTGCTTGAAAAAGAGAAATGGAGTTAGCTTATGATTGTTGTCGAATGTCATGCCACTGAATTAGATGGCTATCTAGAGAATTTCTCCTAGAACTCAGAGGCAAATGATCAAGAGATACATATAATGATAAAAAATGAAAGAGGCAAAGAATAGCTCCATGATGTTTTATAGATAAAGAGATATCAATATCGATATACAGCTATATATACACATATAGGTCTGAAGGGAGAAATAGAGAACAGCAGACAGGGATAGAAAAAGCCATAATAGAATTAAGAACTAAGAAATCATTGAAAACAAGAATTTTATCATTAGGTGTAAGAAAAGGGATATAAGTATAATGAGTAAAATATTTTAGTTATATTTATTATAATTCTATAACATGCACACATTAAAATATGTTCATATTATATATAAACTTGTGGTCATGGTAAATCTTACTGAAGAGCTCTGTTTTCAAAGAAAATGCTACATCACCAAAAATGGCTTTAAAACGTAAGGAAATCCAAGTAGATCAATAACATAACATAAATTAAGAAATGTGTGAAATAACTCCACCTATGATAAAGACCAAATCCAGATAAGGCACAGCATATTTCCATCAAACAAAACAAACAATAACAACAACAACACAATACACATTCCTTGTGCTGTTAAAATATTTCAGGACATTGAAAAGAAAATCCAGTTTATTCAATGAGGAAAGCAAAACCAAAATTCTAAAGAGAGAATTCAGAAAAGAAAACGACAGACTAATATGGGGTACTAGTTCAAATCGCCTAAATATAACATTCATATATTAACTAAAAAGAAGTTAGTTAAATAAACTGCCGTGGCTATTCTACACTTTGCCTAATAAACTTATATGTCATTTTCTTATATTAAAAAACAATTTTTTGGATTTTCATTGACATGTTATTAAAACGATAGATTGACCTTTGAATAACAAATGTATTTACCTGAAGTACTTTTAAACTTTCCTAATGCTAAACAACATTATCTTCCTCAAACTAGTCCTACTCAATTTTTTTTTTTAACCCACGTCTCCTTTGGATAAACCAGCCTTATTTTAAAGTAAATGACATTTAAGCTTAAATGTCAAAATAAACATTGTGACAAAAATATCAAAGCAAGGGTAATTTTAGAAGAAAAATGTGTTGATCTTTTATGCCAAAATTATGTAGTCTTACCTTAATCATTTGGTGTTAATGTGACCACTGATTTCGTTTGCTTTGGACAGACTTTTTCATACCAGAAATGATGGAAGGTTAAACACTTAATAGGATCACTTTCAACATCAAACCTGTGTCTCTCTGGGGATGGTGTGGTAACAAGCATGCCCAAATATCAGTAGGTTGCAGCATCACCAGTTTTCCTTATCTATGCTATCGGTTCACTGTAGGTTGGCTGAGGCTCTGCTCCACATTATATTCACTCTGGATCCTAGATTGATGGAAGCATCAAATTTTTGGACCATGGCCTGCAGAGTGGGTTGAATGTGTCCTCCAAAAATTCGTGTCTACCTGGAACCTCCAAATGTGACTATATTTGGAAGTAGGGTCTGTACAGATGTAACTCATTAAGGATATTGAGATACAATCATCCTGGAACTAGGCTAGACCCTAAATCTCATTACTGGCATCTTTATAAGAAGATGGGAGGACACACAGACACAGAGAAGGTCATGAGAAGATGGAAACAGGGTTTGGAGTGACGCATCTATAAGACAAGGAATACCAAGGATTGCCAACAACCACCAGAAGTTAAGAGATAGGCATGGGACGGTATCTCCCTAACAGCTTCCAGAAGGAACTAACCCTACTGACTCCCTGACTTTGTACTTCTGACGTCCTAAACTGTGAGATAATACATTCCTAATCGTTTGAAGCCACCCAGTTTGTGATCCTCGGTTATGGCAGCCCTAGGAAACCTATATAGCTGGTCACTGAGGCGGTTGGAAAGAGATTTCTGGAGTGTCTCACTTTGGCATTCAGTGTGCAGCCTGGATGGGCCATTCCTTTTCACTCATAACTCACGAGCCAAAACTACTCCCATAGCCCCACACAAGCAAAAGGGAGCCAGGTGGTGTGATCCTACCATGTGCCAAAAAACAGAGCCAGAAATTCAGTGACAATGCCAGCGACGACCACTGAGCCCACTGTATTATTAATACTTTGCTTTCAGAGCCAAAAATACAGGAAAAAGCACAGCTTTGCAAATGTATGCGGATGAAAATAGATCGCACTCAAATGCTCTTCTCCTGTGACACACAGAGAGATATCTTGCCCCCCAAATCTCCAAAGTGACATTCCATGTATTCTTTTTGACAGCTATTTCAAAATTGAATTCTAAAATCCCTCTTAAAATCTGTCAATGACTCAACATTAGTAAGAAAAGTTTTCCTCATAACCTTCTAAATGGCATTTTCAGGAACGACATTAGGAAAATAGTGCCTGAATTCACCCTAGAGATTGGACTTGGCTATTTTCTTTGAAATCATTTTTAAAAGCCTTGTCTTTATAAGCTTCATTAAGATAGGAAAATGATAAGGTATTTTATGAGAAAACTTGCTGAATCCATAGCTGGATTGCAGCTCTGTCTGTTCCGAATAAATCATAAGGATAAATAATGCTGGTGTTTCAATGTATTCAAAACGTCAATAGATCACACAACTACACGAAGCTCTCCTGAAAATTCTACTTTTTGGATAGTTGAAACACTTAGTCTTAGGCCTGGCTTTAGGGAAGCAGGGGAAGATGTGTTTCAACTTGAAAATCTAGCCAGGCTGTCTCCTGTGGACAACAGAAGAATCTCAGTCAGTGTATAAGATAAAATAACTTCATAATAATCTTCAAATCTTCATAAAGCAAGGCAACTATCTGGTGTGTAGTGAACATTTCTTCACCAACTCCCTTATAATACGGTTAATGTCTTATTGATTCCTGGGCTGTTTTGGAAGCCAATGCTTAGAAGTGAATTGTGCACGTGGGCCTTAGCGAGAGGGTGAGAGTCCATGCTTTCTGCAAAAGCCAGGCCCACTTTCACCACTGCCCTATAGGGTGCCACCCCTCCATAGCCGGGGATGGGAACTGCTCCCTCCCACCAGGCCCCAACAGGAGCTTGATCCCATGATGGCCAGCCCTCCCTAGCTGTTCACATTTTGAGTTTTATCCACCGTGTAGGCCTTGTTTCCTGAGTCGGTGGCATTATGGCTTGAAAGAAATGGAAGATCAGGTGAGATGTGACGGATTCCGTCAGGTCCTCCTGCACTGATGCCCACTCTGCACTTGGCATTTGCAAAGAGGAAGGCACAGCAAGATAAGCCTCTCAGAGATTAAGAGCAGCTAGACTTGGTAGAAGTCCTAGGCTGGGAGGAAGCTCAGAGTCACTTCTATGACAAGCAGCACAGCCTTCAAATTGGGTGGTTATCTGCATTGGCCAGATTTGTCTTCAGAAGCAGAAGCCAGACTTGGACTTGCATATTGAGACCGAGCAAGCTTAACAGGATGAAGCGGAGACTTTGAGGCTGGAGTGCATGCTGACGCCAGCACTTTTTCTGTACGTGTGTCTTCAATACCATATTATACCCTCTCGGCAACTGGCCCTAGTCTCTTCTGCCCCATTATCTACACCAGAATTGCTGGGCACCACAGGGAGCTCTTTATCCCTCTGCACAATGACATTCCAACCACCAGCAGCCAGAAGTTACAGCCAGGCTAGATGACTGCCACCAGCAGAACCCTGGGTCCACCAACAGGCACGATCAGTGATAATAAACCATTTCCTGGTAAGAGAAGGGAACTCCCCTCCACAAATGTGCTTGGGCTTTGTGCAAAGAGCACTTCAAAAGAGTCCCATGAACTTGGAGTCCATGAGCCAGGGGGCTATGCACAGGTGCTTAAGCATTTTGGGACTGGTTTCTCTGTTCATATGCTTTGGAGCAGGAAGCCATGCTAATGCCCAAGGGTAACTGATGCTGGCAACCATTTCTTTCAATGTCTCCTCCTCTGAGAATGTCATTATTTCACTTGCATTCATGAAGGATATTTTCATTGAACACAGAATTCTGAGTTGACGATACTTTTCTTTTTCAGCACTTTAACATGTGTGGCACTTCCTTCTTCTCTCCATGGTTTCTGACTTGAAAACTGAAGCCATTCACATCATCGCTTCTCTATAAGTAATATCATTGCTTTTTATTTTTTAGTTTTTAGTTTTTTAGTTTTTAGGAGTTTGATTATCTGAGCATGAATTTATTTTCCCCCACTCTTACCCCTGTTGGATCTCACTGAGCTCGAATTTATAGTCTTTTCCTAATTTGGGGAAGTTTTCTGCCATATGTCTTCAAGTTTTTTGTAGCATCACATTCATTTTCTTCTTTCCCTGAAACTCTAATGACCCAAATCTTAGAATTTTTTATATTGTCCTACAAGTGTCTGAGGATCTCTACATATCTTTTTTTCTTTTTTCAAAATTTAATTTAATTAGATTCTTAGTTTCAGGGGTGCAAAACAACATAATGATTAGACACTTGCACCCCTCACAAAGTGATAGCCCCATCAAGTCTACTACCCCTCTGACATCATACACAGCTATTAGCTATTATAATACCATTGTGTACATATTTTTAAACTATTTATCTCTCAGGGTCTGGCCAAGTGGCTCAGTTGGTTAAGAGCTTAATCAAGAGTGCAAGCTCTGAGCAACAGTGGTTCGAGAATTGGCCCAAGCTGATCTGCCAACAGGTGGCAGGATGGCTCAGCTAAAAAAAAAAATACAAAAAAAACTTTTTATCTATTATACACATAGGATAATTCTATTGATCTAACTTCAAGTTCAGTGACTCCATCTTTTTTCATTCCCATTCTGCTCTAGTGTATACCCAGTGAATTTCTTTTCTTTAATAATTACATTGTTTTATTTCTGAAATTTCCATTTGTTTCTTCTTTTCTTCTGTTTCTCTACTGAAACTTTCTTTCCATTCTTTTGAAGACTATTTGGCCGTACTTGTTGGAGTATTGCTATAATAGGTGCCTAAACACTTTGTCAGATAATTCCAACATCTTTAACATCTTGGCTTTGGTGTTTATTCATTGTCTTTTCCTAAGCAAGTTGAAATTTCATGGCTCTTCCTATGCCAAGTGACTCTGGATCAGATCCTGGACATTTTGATTATGTGATGAGATTCTGAGTCTTATATAAATCTGATGAGAAATATTGGTATTTTTGTTTTAGCAAGCAATTATCATGGCTAATTTAAGTTCAAATTGCAAATTCTGACCCGCCTTCTGTGAGATCTGGCTCTAATATCAGTTTAGAGTTTAAACCTTCCAAAGCCTTTGGACTGATGTTTGGATCTGTCCCATGAGTGTCACTCAGGGGTTCAGCCTGGGACCTGGAATGTGGCCTATCTGTTATTTCATCTCTCAGTTTCTTTGGTATGCTTGTTAGAATTAGACCTAAGCATGACAGCTTCAGAGCCCAAGAGTTCATAAATAATTTTATGGCGTCACTCTCCCAAGTGTCTTCCCGCTTTGTGCTCTTCCCCAGTACGGGTCCCCATTTACCTGGGAATCCTTTTCTGTCCTTCAGCCAGGCGTGCCCTACTCGGCCAAGCACATCTGCAGCCACGCCTGTGACTGAGCAGCGGGAGACCAGAAGGGGGGAAAAAAGAAGGATTAAATTCACCTCCAGTTTGGTAGTATTCTGAATTCTGGAATTCTTCCCCAATCCATCTGCTACTCTTTACTTTTCAAAGTCATCGAAAAGGCAAAGCTTCCCCGTGCCTTTTGTCCTGGTTTTATATCTGTGCTTATTGGTCAGGACAGAATGGACAGTGCTTACTCCATCTTACCCATGGCCAACACCGGAACTTTATTTTTAAATAAAATAAATGTGCAATTTCAGAAAGAACATGTTTACATATGTAAGATTTTCAGTAAAACGACATGTAAATTGTACTAAACACATTGGAAAGCACTTCAGGTAACTACCATAGACCTTACAACAACTCGCTCTGAATTCTTTCTCACTCCATCTTCTAAGTATACCTGCCAGCTATGATGACTGAGAGGTTTGCTCTTTGTTATTTGCATGGTAAAAGCAGATTTATTTTTCCATTTTTCAAATATAAACTTATGTTACAATATTGAATATTCTCTTTCAAGCCATATAAGCCCCTTCAGATTTCCTAATACTTTGCTACGCCCTTTAGACTTCACCTCTCAATTCAGAATTTCTGTCCTAACATATACTGAATATGTGCAGTTTGCAAATAGCAATAGCCTCAAAGCATTTGTCCATTGGATAGTTGGCATTTGTGGACCAGGTACTGGACAAGGAAAGGTAACTGAAAAATTTAAATGTGCTTCATGGAATTTACCATGTGGGCAATCTACACAAGAAACATTGAGAATCTTATATACATAAAATGTCAACTAATATGGAAGACCTTAGGTACATAAAGTTGTCTTTATTAAGTAAAAGATGACCCCAAATTTGTTACTCTTTTACATGGTAGAACTTATTAAATTACCAGTGGAAAACAAGATTCTTCAGAAGAGTTTATTTATTCTAAGAATCCATTTGCCTCCTTCTGTCTCTGCCTGGTGAAATATTCTCAACTTTTACGTTCAAGTTGAATGTAACCTTCACTCACATTGAAGTCATTATTGATACCCCCAACCCCCACTTGTTCTCTCTTCTGCGTTCTTGTAGCATTCTGTTGACACTGTTGCCATTTTTCATGCTGCCTCATAGCTTATTTTTTTATAGTTTGCCTCCCAGATAGGTTGTTAGCTTCTTGATGGCAGGAACCTAGGACTATTTCATTTTTTTATCCCCAATGCCGACCTCAGTTGCTGCTCAGATCAAGGTATATATCTTTTTAAATAAAGCTCCAATGGTGATTCTGACACACACCCATTTGAGAGTTTCTATGAGATACATTTTAAAATAAAACTATCTATTTATGAAAATTGAAAATTGACGAACAAACCAGATACCGACTCAGCATAAGAGAGCACTCAAAAGTATGACAAGTTATCATCATTCACTCCTATTCTTAATTTTCATGATCTTTTTGTTATTATTTACCAAATATTTTTTACCATCACCAAGATACCCCATCTAGTAGCCACAATCTCCCTGGGCCCTTTCGGTAAATAGGGCCAGTTGGATTGACACAAACATAAAGAGAATTTATTATCCTCGTGATGCCTGCCAACTTCATGGGAGCAATCGATGTAAAATCTCAAATACAGCTTGAAAAGTACATCTTTTTTCAAGTTTATATGGTTAAAGCAAAACAAAACCAAACCAGAAAACCCCTCTTTCCCATTGTATGATTGTTTTCAGTCCAAACAGCTTTTATTTTTATAACAAGCATCCCATGTCAGAGAGAAGGAGTATTTTTCAGAGAGCTAGAGTGAGTATGTAAACCAACTAACACCCTCAAATAGAGATATTTCTCAGCTGAAGTTATTGAGTTAAGAAGTCTAAAACTACTTCACTTGATCAGTCAAAATGAATTTGTTTAGGAATAAAAAACTATTAATAATGTATGAGTAGGAAGAAAGAGGATTATTAACTGCTAAATGCCGGGTCTGTGAATGTGCTCTCAGTACTGATGTCTTCTGTGATATTCTTTATATATTTATTTTTATTAAATGTACTGGGGTGACATCAGTTAGTATAATGATATAGGCTTCAAGTATACAGTTCTGTAATACGTCATCTATATATCACAATGTGTGTTCACCACTCAAAGCCAAAGCTCCTTCTGTCACCAGATATTTGACCCTCTTTCTCCTCTCCTACCTCCCCTGTCCCCTCTTACCCGCTGATAACCAGTAAACTGTTGTCTGTGACAATCTCTTCTCACCAACTCGACTCTTCTCACCTTAAGGTCCAGAGTTTGCCAGCACATTCCCTATGGCTTTAGGGCCTCTCAACTTTCAAAGTCACCAAAGCCCCACAGTCTTTATTTTCTTCTATGGTTGCAGCTGGTGCTGCCCTAATAAAAACAAGTCATTTCATATTTAGACCCCCCCCCCAATTAATCAGAGAAATGGTTTTCATTATATCGGAACAGGTTAAGACAGTACTCAAAATGTGACCTCTGATGACTGCCATCATAACCACGGGCAACGGGTGCTTGAAAGAAAGATTTCTAAGTGTCACTCTAGCCACACAAATGCAAAATCTCTGAAAATAGGGCCCTATTTTTAATGAACAGGTTGGGTACCCTAAAGTAGATAATACATTATTAGGAGGTTCAGACAAGAACCACTTTTTAAGGACAAGATCCTCAGAGTTGTCTGAGGGGTCCCTTACTAAAGCTGCCCCCAAAAGTGGGATGTACAGACCCATGGCCAACACTCAGTGACATTTACTTTTGTAACTGCTGTGTGTCTAGAACCAAATTCCAGTCAATGGCAAGTTTTGCTGTTATTCCTGCAAAGCCACAGAGTTGGCTGTTCTCTCTCCTCCCAGAGGACATAGAAAGAACAACTAACCCTACACAACCACACTTCAGTGTTCACTTCCAGCTCTCGTGCACTTCTCTCACTTCTTTCGCACCTTTCTCCTCATGAGCATTCATGTCAATAGAACATACAGATATACTGGCAGTGCCAAAAACAATGTATACAAGTGGACACTGGTCAACATTGCTTAAGCAGTAGTTTGCCTTAATCGGAAGTATCTGGATGCTGATGGTAACCACTTTCAGCACCTCTTGTAATTGCAGAAGTCCAACGTGACTTGTATTCATCTTTTGTTATTGGTATATATTGAGTATTACAATTTTAATACAGTTTTCCTTTCTTAAAATATGTATACATTTTTTGGCACCGTATGTATGTATGTATGTATGTATGTATGTATGTATATATACATATTATATACTATATATAATACATATACATGTATATATACATATATATAATACTATATATATTTCTCAATTCCTACGATACTGCTTTCTTTTATGTTTGATTTTTTTATAGTGTGTCATTTTGATTCCCTCTTCATTTTTTTCTGTATATTTTAAATTACTTTCATAATGGTTACTATGGAGGTTACATTTAACATCCTAAATTTATCAAAATCCAGGGCCGGCTGAGTGGCGCGTTGGTTAAGAGTTGACTTGGGACGCCAGCTCTGTGCAGCAGGGCCCTGGTTCGGATCCCACATGAGGGCCAGTGACACTACACTCTACAGCTAAGATGGTGAACAACAGCTCAACCTGGAGCTGGGATGCCGTGAGTCGCCCCTGCTGCAGTGGGGCTGCCATAAGCTACCATGAGTGGCTGCCCAGAGGCCGGCGACCAATCTGCCTCACCTGGGAAGAGCGCAATGATAATACCAACATGGGCCAGTGAAGCGACTTCCTCCACAACTAGACTGAAGAACAAAAGAACAGCAACTTGTCTGTCCCCCTTCCCCAGATTCCCCAACGCTGTTCCCCTCCCCCAATTCCCCAATAAAATCTTTTAAAAAAAAATTATCACAATCCAGTTAGAATTGACAAAAACTTAGTTTCAATAGCATACATTAACCCTACACCTATCTAGCTCTTTGATGTTGTTATTGTCACAAATTATATCCTTATATATTATATGTCCATTAACATAGGTTTAGAACTATTGTTTTATGTATTTGTCCTTAAATCATATGGGAAACAAAAAGAGAAGTTACATACCAAAAATGCAATAATATTATACTTTATGTTTACATATTTAGTTGCCCATACCAATAACCCTTATTACTTTTTATGGCTTCAAGTTACTATTTACTTTTCTATTATTTTTATTTCTATTATATTTACTTTTTCTTTAGCATTTCTTATAGGACAAGTCCAATAGAAATAAACTTCCTTAGTTTTTGTTATTATTGTTATTAACAATAAGAAATTGACTGTCCGTTCTTTTTTAGGATCCCTTGTATGTGACAAATCACTTTGCCCTTATTGCTTTCAAGATTCTCTCTTTGGCTTTGGCTTTTCACAATTTAATTACAACCTGTCTCAGTCTAGTTCTCTTTTTGAGTTTATCTTACTTAGAGTTGTTGTGCTTTTTGCATGTGTAGATTCATATCTGTCATCAAATTTGGGAACTTTTTCTATATAAGAAATCTATAATTTCTTATATTTCTTCTACTCCTTTTCTTCTCTCTTCTCTTTCTGGGACTCCGATAATGTGTATGTTGGTCTGCTTGATGTAGCATCCCATACAGGTCCTTTAAGTTCCGTTCCCTGTTCTTCAGCCTTTTCTCTTTCTGCTGCTCAGACTGGGCAATTTCAAGTGCTCTGTCTTTAACTTTGCTGATTCTTTCTTGTGCCAGTTCAATTCTGATTCTGCATCTGCTAGTGAATTGTTATTTCAGGTATTGTACTTTTCAGCTCCAGAATTACTATTTGGCTCCTTTTTGTGATTTTTTTTTCTTTACTGATATTCCATACTTATTCATACCTCATTCAGCTGATTTCTTTAGTTTTTTGTTCGTGTTTCCTACAGCTTTTTGAGCATATATACGAGTATTAGAGTTAATCTAAAGTCTTCATCTAGTGAGTCCAATGTCTGCGCTTCTTCAATGTTGGTTTTTGTCAATTCCTTTTTTTCCTGTGAATGGGCCATACTTTCTTAGTTTTTTTGTATGCCTTGAAATTTTTTGTTGAGAACAGGATATTTTGAGTATTATAATGTGGTAAATTTGGAAATCAAATTATTCTCCTTCTCCAGCAATTGCTATTGTTGTTTCATAAAGACTTTAGTCATCATTTCTTTATTAATTTTTCCAAACTATTTTTACAAAGACTATATTCCTTGTCATGTGTGGCCACTGAAGTCTTTGTTCTGTTACCTACACAGTCAACCAGTGACCTGACAGAGATGTCCTGAAACTCCCAGGTACATTTGTAAGAAAAAAAAAATGCTCCATCTCTTTTAATCCCCTCAATTGACACTGTTGTGAAAACTGAAACAATAGTCAACTTCTGTGCAAGCCTCTCAGCCATCTTCCAGGCTGGTCAAAACCCTAATTTTTGGAGGACAAGGTCTCTGCCACTCACTCTGATATCAGAAAATTAAACCAGAAATGTGTGCTACCACCCTCACAGCTGCTCTCCCTGTTGGGAGTTGTAGCGGCTACATAAAATTGACCAAAATTGACCAGACTCTTTCTTCATCAAGCACTACCTTGGATGCTGCAAGTATTTGATGAGACGCCAGAGTTGTGAAACAGCTGTTTCTGATAATTTTTAGCCAATTTAATAGTTGTTTTAGTGGAGAGACTAATCCCTGGGGCTGCCTACTCCACCATCTCCCATGACATAACCATGTCTTGAATTTTTGAGCATTCATATGCTTTATCTATCCAAAATATAAAAGACACAAGGAAAGAAAGAGAGAAAAGAGGAAATAGGGAGGAAAGAAGGAAGAGGATTTTTTTATTGTGCATTATTTCTTTCAATGGGAGTAAATTCCTTTCTGTAAATTAACCAAGTGCTTAATTCAGCATCTCAGTCATTACAGGGTAAACAACAGCATTCTTGGAATTGAATTTTACAAGAATGATAATATGCTGACCCCTGAGCTACAGAACAGAAGGTGACTGACCTGGGTTCTTAGATTACTTTGTTAGAGTTTCGGTCATATGAATATTTGTTGTCAGTGTCACATTCAAAAAGGTCATACAATTGCTGAAACAGTTGTGTTGATATAATTACATTTTTTTTCTTTGCATTTTTCTGGAATTACTTTGCTCTTCCACTTAATTGGTCACCATGATATAATTTACAGTGATTTTCTATTAGCATCATTATGTATTCTGGTCCTTTTGCTTTAATGACATTTTTCTTAGGCTCTTTGACTACACAAATGGACTGATGTTGGGTGGGCTTTGCAATTACATTCTCCTTTCCATACCTTGTCTTTGAAGTTGTTTTTTTGTTTGTTTGTTTTTTCCTACCACTGTTTTTAATACTGCTGCTACAGATCTGGTTACCCAATTTGCAGGACCCAATGCAAAAAGAAAATGCAAGACTCTTTGTTCAAAAAGCAGGAAAAAAGTGTCATTAAACGTAAAAAACTAGAGAGCTTTTTCCTTTTCTCTGTGGTTCTCAACTGGTCACGGTGTTTTTTATTTGATATTAAAAATTCTAAGTAAAGAAAAATTAAGGTTTTTGAATTATTGTCATGAATTTAACTGTTCTTCTTTATATTGTGCAATACTAGTTTTAAGTGCAGACTATTAAACCAAGAGCAGAGCCCTTCTAGGCACAGGACTCTGTGTGACTGTGCAGGTAGCATGCCTGGGAAGCCAGCCCAGTGGCAGAATAGGAAGAAACACCACTTTTTTATTCTTTTTCCCCCCAGTTTTCTTGAGCTATAATTGACATAGATCACTGTATAAGTTTAAGGTATATAGCATGACAATTTGACTTACATATATTGTGAAATGATTACAATAAATTTAGTTAGCATCCAACATCTCATATACATACAATACAAAGAGACAGGAAAAAAAATTTTTTCCTTGAAATGAGAACTCTTAGGATTTACTCTTTTTATTTTTTCAAATTGTATATCTTATTTATTTGTTTTTTATTCCCCTTCACCTTCCCCTCTTTTTAATTTTTAATTATAGTGGATATTCAATATTATTTTTATTAATTTCTGGTGTAGAGCATAGTGGTTACACATTTATATAATTTAAAAAGTGATCCCCTTGATTAATCTAGTACCCACCTGGCACTATACATAGATAGTATCATATTATTGACTATATTCCCTATGCTTTACTTTACGTCCCCATGATTATTTTGTAACTACCAATTTGTGCTTCTTAATCTCTTCACCTTTTTCACCTTGCCCCCCAACCCCTGTCCTCCCATTTATCACCCCAATAAATCTAGGACTGAAGTTGAGCTTTTAAAGTCAAAAGAAAAATATCAAACTCCCCAAGCCCTAAACAATTAATGCATAGGTCTAATTAACTGATACCTTTATACATATATAATTATAAAATTTGAGGAGCAGGGGGAAGATCTCCAAAACTGTTCTCAAATGCAACTTGCATTTATTAAGAAATAGACTACGTCCCAGCAGGAGATTTCCTCCTATCGGGCTGCAGACGCACTTGAGAGACATAGTGAGGCATACTGCAGAATGCATGGGTTTTCAAAGGAGGCTCTGACCTACTTTGTTTCTGCCTAGTTTCAAACTGGCTCTTGCTGCTGTGGTTTTCTGAAAAAGGTGGAATCAGTGACAGTAGCATTTTTGGTGACCAGTCTGCTCACAGGGGCATAAGGCATATTCATGGTATAGAAGTTTCTGATCTTCTGTCAACAATTAGGAGAATTATAGCAACATTTAGCTGGGAGTTGGAGGAAATTTCTGTTTTTGTCATTTCAGTGTTAAATTACTACTAGATAAATTACTTTATTTAAGAAAGGGGGAGCGATGAAACATTTCAAAATATCTAACAGGGACCTCGTCTTAAGTAGGAGATAGCGACTTCTAAATATACACTAGAGAGATCTCATAGGAAGTGACTTATTAACAAGAACCTCAGGGAACATTTTCTGCCATAACTTAATGAGGCTGAGCACAAGGAGGGTGGCTCCAAATCAGCTCAAACTATTTCACATGCAGTATGTATTGTGCCCCACTATCAGCTAATGCCACATTTGGATTTCCAGTCCTCCTAGACTAAGAAGCTAAAGATGGCATAGAGAAGTCTAAGACACAGCTGCATGATAAGAGCAAATTAAAAAGACTAGATTGTTATTGAAAAGGACTGCAGAAAAGCCACACCAACTTTAAAATGTTTTCTGCGTTGTGCTTTCTCTCTGCCTTAATCACAGCTCAAACGTTCTGCACTGCCTAATTCAATAAGAATGTTTGGCTTTATTCACTTATTGATTCATTCATACATTCATTCTATAGACTTGTCACTCTAATGTTCAGGAAACACGTAGATCCTCTGGTCTTCTCTTGAGCCTCCATCCATTAATCAGTAGGTATGGCTTTTAATTAAAAGTCCAATATGGGGCCAGCCAAGTTGGTTAAGAGTTGGCTTGGGACGCCAGCTCTGAATGGCAGGGCCCTGGTTTGGATCCCACATGAGGACCACTGGATGCTGTGCCCTCCACAGCTAAGATGGTGAACAACAGCTCGACCTAGAGCTGGGCTGCCGTGAGTTGCCAGTGACAGCGTAGGCTGAAGTGGGGCTGGCCGGCAGTGGGCGTGAGCTTTCGTGAGCTGCTGTGAGCCACCATGAGCGGCCATCCAATGGCTGGAGAGTGACTGCCTCACCTGGGAAGAGCACAATGATAATACCAACATGGGCCAGTGAAGCGACGTCCTCCACAACTAGACTGAGGAACAAAAGGACAGCAACTTGTCTGTTCCCCTTCCCTGATTCCCCAGCACTGTTCTCCTCCCCCAATTCCCCAATGAAATCTTTAAAAAAACAAATGAAGTCCAATATGATTTAAAACAGCACTTAAATATTCAGTTGCTTTAGGCAACATTCAAGTTCTTCTTTGGATCACAACACTTCGTCTCTTAGGAATCTTCCCCTCCCTTTGCTTCTCTTCCCACAAAGTCATCTATTTATAAGTGTGATAGAATCCAGGTTGACCCATTTTTGAGTCATTAGAGGAAGGAACTTCCTGGCTTGGGCTATTGTTTGGGTGTGTGCAGATAGCGTCTCATCTCTGAGGCACTGTCTGTTACTCACCTCGTTGCTGCTTGCCCCAATGCCATGACTGTTTATGGTGGGTATTATTCTTGATCTCGTCTCTGATACATCAAGCCATGTTTGTGGTGGCTCCCTGGCTAACCTGCACTGATCCTGGCTGGCTCCTCCTGGTACAATCATCCATATTGGGTCCTACTTTGACTTCCAGTTGTTTCTGGCCGGAAAAATCTATTCTTTAGCCCTCGTTCTATTGTATCCTTTGTCATCAATACTATTCCATTCTGGCAAGCTCTTCAACTACTTTGGAGTCCCATATAGGATATGAGGGAGCAAGGAGTCTTAGAGACATGTATCTCAGGGTCTCCCTCTTCCTGGAAACACTGCACTTCCAAGTTAACTTCGAAGTGGCAATGCCCTTGCAAGGTGTTCTTTGACACAGAGTTTTAAATGGAGAGTGGACAAGAGTTCTTTGCTCTCACTGCTTCCCTAAGACCAGATGGACATTTGAATGAAATTTCCATGGCCTCCTTTGTTTCTCTCTTTCCAGTTCTTTCTTTTGCTTCCCATACTAATTAGCCAAAAAAGGAGTGTGAATTTCTTTTTCTACTGCCTACCTGGACCTGACCTATAAAAACTTTTAGCCAGATCTCCAAATATCACCCTGGATTAAAAAAAAAAAGGGGGGGGGGAAGCTAGCAGTACTCCAAATGATCCTTTCTAAACCCAGAAGCCTAGTTCACAACATTTGTTGAAAATTTTGTTGTAAATGTCAATGAATAGGATTTTCATTTCTGATAGTGGTAAAATAGCTTGTAGAAGACCATGTCTTACACACGCACGTGCACGCGCGCGCGCGCGCGCACACACACACACACACACACACACACACACAAATCAACAACAAGAAGATAGGCTGGGTTAAGTAAAAAACAAAACGAGAAATGACAGATGGGAAACTCGTTGAGGAGCCCTGATGCTCTGTGGCTTTTTACCTTAAAACATTCATTGACTCCTGATTGGTAGAAGCTGGAGAGACAGGAAAGCCAACCAGAAACTAACTCTGAAGAGGCAGAGAAGATGAAGAGAACTTTTGGCAATTTCATGGGATCCAGATTAAAAAATGGATTTCAGGGCTAATAAGATAGCAAAGGCTTGAGAGGCCAACATTCCATGGAGAAGAAAAAGTATAGAAAAGTGAACCTGACAGTCAGAGCTGCTTTTCTTGTCAAGGTATTCATGACGCATAAGTAAGCAATGAGGGCAGAGAGAAGCCAAGTGCACTGAAGAGAATGAAGAGCTAATTGAACTTTTGTCAGTCTCATGGTGCTTAACAGATAAAAACTGGAGCTTCTGACTTGCCCAGGAAGAGGGGCCATGATAAAACACCCAGGGTTTTAGTTTTGAATCTTGAAAGACTACACACTAAGAAAAAGGAAGAAAAAAGAAAAGAAAACTATAACAAAAGAACACAAGAAAGACTCAAAGCCCACCTCAAAGCATCACAATTCCTACATGGGTTCAGGTTATTTGTATTTACTTAATTCCATGGCAGGAACTAATAGCTAACCCAGCAGCTCTTACAATTTTCTGTATATAAACTGTCCATTCAATTTAAAAAAATCAAACATATTATGAGAAAGGACCAAGAGAAAATGAGACAATAGAAACAGTGTTACAGATAACACAGAAATTAAAGTTTTAAAATAATTGTTATTGGTATGTTCAGAAACTAAAGTGACAAGGTGGAGAACTTTACTAGAGAACTGAGATCTATAATAAAGAATCATTTGGGCACTCCAGAACTACTCATAGCGTGCCAGTGAATTGATATCAGCTTGGTCATTCTCTTTGAATCCCTTCCATACCAAATCTTAATCTCTTGGTTCGGTTTCAGTGAAGGGATACCAAGATCACCATTCAAGAAACCCTGTAGACATCTGATCTCTTACACTTTTAAATGTTTTTGCTTCTAACATCCTATATTTTCCTGAATTTCAAATTTGAAGAGTAAGCCAAAATACAAGGGTCTCTCCTTTCTGTGTCTAAACTCACACCTAATTTTTAAAAGTATGCTACCAAAGCAGAAATAAACCAATAAAACAGAAATAGGCCAAATATTGATATTATCAAGGAAAGAAAATTCCAAAACAAATTTGCTAGAATAAAAAAAGAAAATCATGGGCCAGCCAAGTGGCGCATTGGTTAGGAGTTGGCTTGGGATGCCAGCTCTGAGCAGCAGGGCTCCAGTGCAGATCCAAACATGAGGGCAAGTGACACTGCGCCCTCTACAGCTAAGATGCTGAACAACAGCTTGACCTGGAGCTGGGCTACTGTGAGTCACCGGTGATGGTGTAGGCTGCAGTGGGGCTGGCCGGCAGCTGGTGTGAATTTTGGTGAGCTGCAGTGAGCTGCCGTCCAATGGCCGGCGAGCAACTGCCTCACCCTGGAAAAGTGCAATGATAATACCAACATGGGCCAGTGAAGCAACGTTTTTTACAACTAGACTGAAAAACAAAGGGACAGCAACTTGTCTGTTTCCCTCCCCTGATTCCCCAGCACTATTCCCCTCCCCCAATTTCCCAATAAAATCTTAAAAAAAAAAATTTTTTTAAATGAAAGGAGAAAATCATTAGTCATTTGGGCAAAAATAAAATTTGATCCTGATATACTATTTCATATTAAAATAAAAAAGTATCAGCTGACTATTTTATAATCTTAATGAGAGGCAAAGTTTTCTAAGCATAACAACAAAGTCAGATAAAAAGGTAAAATTTTGCGGATGATTTTTCCTAGAGATAAAAAAAAGAAAGATAAAAACATAAATTCAAATTAGATAAAAGTTTCACAATTTAGGCAAGACACTATAATAATAAGTTACTATTTCTTATTTAATGTACCATTATTAAAAAAATAATAGATTAGAAATATAGGTGCAATGTATGCACTTTCCATTATCAATACAGTAAATAAAAATTATTCAGTATTAAATCTCACCAGAATATTTTAAAATGTAAATTAAATAGCAATTAATTTTAACTTTACCCCATCAGTCTGAAATAGATTTCACATTATAATACCTATTATCCGAGTTTGATGGAGAATGGCACCTTCAGAAAATAGTGGTGGCACTATAGTTTGGAATAATAAACATATAGTATGAGACTCAATAATGCAGGAATTCACAGGATGAGTTCTGTAGCAAGACTGCATGGTTATAAAACATGGCATAGAGTTTACAAGCTGTGTAAACTCAGGCAAGTGATGTAATCTCTCATTGCAAAATCTGCTGTGGTCCACAGGTTCTCCAATATTTGCCTCTCTTATCAAATGGTGCCTCAAGAACGCATGGCTTCATAATCTCCACATTTTTTCCCTGCAGTGTCTTTGTGACACGAAAAAACAAAACTGAAGGGTCAGAAAGACGAATTTTACTGACCAGAAGTTACGCAAACCATTTGCTCACAGTTCTTTGACCATAACTCATCACGTGACTCTACGTACATGCAAGGAGGTTGGGAAGCATTGCCACATTGTCTTCGGGTCCAGGATGGAAAGGAAAAGCAGATACGCATAACTAGGAATCCCCCTCACACACAGAAATCATGCAATACATTTAGCTATTAATATTATTCCATTGCTTTTGACTCAGGAATTCTGTTTCTCAAAGTTATCCTGAGAAATACTTGGAAAAGTATGCAGAGATGTATGTTAAGGATTTTATTTACAGTGTTTTTTCTATTACTGAAAATTTCAAATGAGGCTACTATGAAATAATCTTGATAAAGAGCTTTAGTTTGTGTAGATGTGTGTTTATGTGTATTTCTGCATGTGTATATAAGTGTACCAAAAAAATGTATGTAGGATAGACACTAAAAAGATTGTCACACTTATATCGGCTTTGTCCTTTAGTGGGAAAATAAAGATATACCCTTAAAAATTGCCTTTTCTCGTTTTAAAAGCAAAAGTACACTTTGGTTTCTGCTTTTATCCTTTCATATATTTCACAAATATATGGGTACATATATTTTCCCTGTACCCATAAATGTGTTATATACATAAACTTATTCTAGAAATATATATATATATATATATATATCAGAACTAAAGTAAATATAAATCTAAAAATAAAAATGGGAAACCTAGTACCTTCACTCTACACTGAAAACTATCAAATAGAAACAAACATAACAAGAAAGAAATAGGAACTATATAAGAAAAACAATAAAATTTTATTGTAGAATATAAAATTATATCTGAACAAATGGAAACTCATACCACTCCTTTTAAGAAAGGATTTCCTGTCATAAACTACTATTCTCCCTAAATTAATAGAAATAAAATGCAATTTCAATTGGAATGCTAACAGGTGTTTAAGTTGAATTTTATAAATGGATACTAAAGTTCATAAGGAAGAAAAAAATCCAAGCCGGCCGAGTGACTCAGTTGGTTAAGAGCTTGCTCAAGAGTGTGAGCTCTGAGCAACAGCGGTTTGATGCCCGGCCCGAGCTGAGCAGCCGCTGAGCTGCCAACAGGTGGCAGGACGGCTCAGCTCAAAAAAAATGAAAAAAATCCAAGAGTAATAAAAAAGAAAACTACAGTGAAAGTACTAAAAAGGCGCTTGCCTTAATAGGTACATTTAAATATATATATGACATATAAAAATTTTTCTATAATTGGATTAATATGTCATTGGCATAAAAATAGATCCATGGATGGGAGAAACAGGATGTGGAAGAAAGAGTCGGGCACTAGTATATATGAGAATTTCCTATGCACTAATACCAGTATTTCAATTTAATGGGAAAAATACCCCAAAACTTATTTATAAGATTGTGTCAGACTGGCTATTTATCTGGGAGGAACAAAGGAAAATTGTACCCTAATATTAGGCCATATGCAAAATAAATTTAAACATGTTGAGAGACGTGTCCCTTACCTGGGTGGTGAGGTGAAAGGAACCTTCTTAACTACAATAAGAAACCAAATCTATCGGGAAAAGAGCCATTTCTGCCTATAAAATATTTTAAACATTGGCATGGCAAAGGATCTAAAAGCCAAGGCAATAGATAAACAATGGACTGGAAAAGAAAATTGTGAAATATTCAACAGGAAAAGTTTTGCTACCTATAAAATTGAGAATTTTCAAAAAATAAAATAATTTCCCATAATTCTTACTTAATGCTCTATCAACAATTCCTAAACAATGAACCACAGAACTGTGTGAATGTAAGCCATCTCTAGAGTCTGAGCACAAGGCTCAGGGCCAGATAGGTTAAGACAACATTTAATTAATTACTGACAGAGAATCCTATAATTTGGTTCAAACTTAGTTGTTTCCTCTTGTTCTGCATAAAAGTGCTTTCCCAGAGGTCCATGCTGAGTCAATTTTTGTGAATTACCTTCATGTTTGCGTTTTGATATATACAAGCTTTTGACATTCATATATGTTCCTTTACAAAATGCAAAGCACTGAAGTATTGACAAGAAAAAGGCAAGGGGTCTGGGAAAAGAAATACCTCAGAAGTAAATCCCACAATCCAGAAATATTTGTTCAGACTCAACTGGTAGTCAGACATGCAAATTAAGTAACACTGAGATATCACGTCACCACCATGAAACAGACACACCTCTAAAGAAGAGCAGTAACTTGTCGTCGGAGGGGATGCTGGTAAAGGATGCCCTCAGAGGAGGAAACAAAACCGGAATCATTTAAAGCCTTTCTGGAAAGCAATCAGGTAACACCTATTAAAATTGGAAATCCATGTCCCACTTGAGCTATCAAACATCATTCTAGAATTATATCTACAGAACTGAAAACACAAGCATTCAAATATAAAGGCACATATACTTTATTAGACTACTGGTCGTAGTGGGAATGGTTGAAAAAATAGAGAATGTCTGTACCATGACAAACTGTGTAACAATTAAAAGAAACCAATCAGCATTATCCCTGCTGACTTGAAGGAATGTCCATGAAGTATTCCTTAGTGAGAAAAGCAGAATACAGAGTTTGCATATAATCTCATATTGAAAGAAAGAATAACCTCCATTTGTGTGTAGATATGATGTGCGTTTGTATGTTATTATAAAAATATAAACAAAACTTTGGAAGTAAACTTATTAGGATGTTATCATGAGTTTTCTAAGGGTGGAGGTGGGGAGGCCTGAGGGAGTAGTGGTGTGAAAGGAAGGCAAAAGGCGACGAAGGAGGGAAGTAAATAGGAAAAAAAAAAAAAAGATAGGTTTTATTGGCTGTGATTTTTCAGATGGTTGTAAAGGACTCTGGTTAGGGAGATTCAGAAAGAATTGTCTTTGTTCATGCAAGAAACGTCATAAACCACTAAGCAGGAATCTGCATAATGGTGTAACAGAAGTATTTACTTGGAAATCAACAACTCTCAAATATAAGAATGTTGAACCCTAGAACGTTACTTAATGTCTCAGATTTTTACTTTCCCCAACTTATAATAAGATAATAACATACAGCAACTGACAGAATTGTGAAGATATTGATGTAGAGTATATAAAATGCTTAGCACAGACAAGATACTCAAAAGTGGTAATTTTCTCCTTTATATTTCAATCAAATTATGTTTCTGGATAGTCAGTGGCAGTCACATCAAATCAATTCCTAAGACCGAGAAAGGTTGATCATCCAGGTTAGTTTTCAAAAACTAAGATGTCAAATATATATATTTTAAATAAGAATGCAAAGGTTTTGTTAGACACCAATGAGTACATGACAATCCCCAGGAATAATTAACTTAGGTCGATTCATACACTCACTGACAATTCCAGGCATGGCTTTTCTTTTTAAGGCCCTCACACACTCTAGTTATCCTGCCAGAGCAGATATTGTTTCATTATTCGGTTGGATGCAGATGGTTGGTTTTCCTATCGTTTCACAATTCTTGCCACCAGGTTTACAGGGAGTAAATGAACAAAATTGATTGGGGGTACAGGATAAGGGAAGAGCTGAACGAGTCAGGCAGAAATGAACTTGACCCAGAAAATATCCTCCTTCTGCTACCCTTTCCACATTCTGCAGTGTGCCGAATCCCACTGCATACAGCAGTGTTTCTGGAGCGGATATGCCCACTATTACAGGGGTTGGAAGGAAGAAGAGGCAACGGGTTCAATGTAGATTTATACTCTAACTCCCACTTCCACATCAAAAGTTTCCCATTTCCCTCTTATTTTTTCCCTATGCATTACTATTTTACTTACATTCCAAAACTTTCAGTGGTAGCGACAATGTATGAAGTGAATAGATACATAAATAAATATATTTATACAAAGTAATGAAGTTGACCATTCTGTTATCTTTCCCAGCCTTACAATTTGAAGGAGATTATTATTTATTTTTTTTTTTAGCTGAGCCATCCTGCCACCTGTTGGCAGCTCAGTGGCTGCTCAGCTCGGGCCGGGACTCGAACCGCTGTTGCTCAGAGCTCAAACTCTTGAGCGAGCTCTTAACCAACTGAGCCACTCGGCCGGCCCTTGAAGGAGATTCTTAGTCATCTTCAATAAGTTATGAAACTGCATTATTAAATTGCCATTGATCTTTCCCTGGAAGTAGTTCAACATGGAAAGAGCCAGATTTGGAGAAGGAAATAGAATGTAGAAGAAAGAAGTGGGCACTAGTATATATGAGTATCCAAATAAGGCCACTGACTGACTGAATAAATTATTTTACATGTTTATTAATTTTAAGCATCTCGAAGTTACTCTATGACTTATAACCACCCAGTGATTACGCCTTAGTTTTCTTGTCTTCAGAAGTTATAAAATAATATGGTCAAGAAGAAGTCCGAAGTCTTTGTATGAAAGCTTCTAGAATGTTCCAAACAGGGCTTATAATTAAACTCTGATATAGGGAGAATGAGTATGAGTAGACAGTCTTAACACAAATTAGGTCATTAAAAAGAAAATAGCTGCAAAAAACTTGAGGTTGCTTGTTAAACTAGAGAAAACCATTTATTGAAATCTAATGTATGGATGTGTGCCTTCAGGGTTTGTTTCTGATTTTAATTGGAGAATTACACTTTAAAATTGTTTCTGTTTCTCAACAGACCGTATGGCAGCAAAATGAAACGAACCTTCCTGTACTACAAAAGGCATGAGAGCCCTCTTGAAAGCTGTATTTTACAATAGTTCTAATGAATGTAATTATGTGAATAAAGCATCCATATTATATATATGCCCCATACCACCCCATCTCTCTCAGGTAATTACCATAGAAAACGAAAACAGCAAACGTCCTCAAACCAATGGTATGCAAGCCATTGTCATGTTTAATGTTTCTTTCTTAGTAAACTAATGTACCATACACATTAACCCATTTAATAAGAAGAACTTGTGATTGGTATTCAGGATATCTAGTCATTCATGGCTGTGTACGTGTTTGTGTGATCTAAGGATGATCAAAGAAAAACTGCACTGGACAAGTGAAACAGGCAAGGAAGACTTTTATTTAAGACGACTACAATGAGTGTCAAGACTATTCCAAAGTGGGAGAGAGACTGAACTCAACTCCACTAAAACAAAATAGGTTTTAACCATCATGGTGAGCTAGTGGAAAAACGAAAGGAGGACAGCATAAGGAAGGTTCGTACATTCGTACGTGTGATTAGGCCATCTGTGGTTGCTAACTGGCTCTTGTCCAAATAGGCTTCTACTCTCTCAGGAGACTGGGAGAAAGCGGTACTTTCTTTCTTGATGATTAAAGTTCAAAGGAATGGTTTCCAGGTCTTGAGAAGGACATCTCTGAGCCATAAACAGGAAAAAGGCTGGGAGATGGTTTACGTCTCAAAAGGGCCAGAGAAAGAAATTACAATTACAAATTTTCCAAAGTAAAGGCACTAAGAAGAGAAAGATCAGGTGCCTATACTCTGGAAGAAACCTGTCTGAAGTTTGGTCAACCTGAGGGGAACATTGGACGATCTTGGTCAAACTGTTATGATTATCTCCAGACACTGACCATATTATCTAGAAAGCTAGGAGGGGGAAAAAATCAAATTAGAAAGTTAGAAAAGCTAGAAAAAAAAATGAGTTTAGACTTGATTAATGGTAAATAGTGTTCTGTGGGAAGCAAATCTAACAAGACTTATGAGATGTTTCATAAAAGATTTGGCCATCCTCAACTAATGTGGTATTTACTCTGCTAATTCACGATGCTTTTAAGCAAATTACAGATGCTAAGGAGCCTTAAAGTTAAAAACCAAAGCAAAACACTGTTTAGCTTTTTCTTAAGACAGCATTTTTCAAATTGAATACCAAAGCACTATAGAACTTGTATTTCAAGGAACAGAATTAAGAGTTAGATAATCCTTGAATTCCCTTTTAGTTCTAAAATTCTATTATATGCACTTAATAATATGGTTGTTCTCTTTAAATGTAAGAATTCATTTCTGCTTTTTGTGTGTTTCTCAGTTCAGTGATGACTATTTCTTTCCCCAAATTGACTCCTTAATACTTCTTATCCTGGAT
The DNA here is from genome assembly GCF_001890085.2 of Hipposideros armiger. Lineage (NCBI taxonomy): Eukaryota > Metazoa > Chordata > Mammalia > Chiroptera > Hipposideridae > Hipposideros > Hipposideros armiger. Next base: position 961,245 of record NW_017731677.1, read on the forward strand.
TTTTGTGTGCCTTCTTTTTGTATTCTAGACACATTTGTCAAAGCCTGTTTCCACTGTTACATACATACTCAGGACTCAAGTATAAATTGAATAGGGAATCACCACAGGTTTTTTTAATTCTCTGACAGGCTATTACTATTCAGTTTTCTAAGAACAGTGGCTATTCACCTAATCGTTACAAGTATTCTAGAACATGGAGGAGTCCAGAGAAGTTCAGAAGAAAAAAAAAAAAATCTGTGCTTTAAAAAAAACAAAAACCCTAAGGACCTTTATTAAGCAATACTTCTTATGTGTAGCTCTTTGACAGTTTTTCGAGAAATTTACAAAAGATTGAAAGGAAAGAAGGGAAGAGGCAAAATGTGAAAGAAAGCTGTGTGTATGCATTTATCTCCAAAAAATCCTTATTTCACTAATTATGTAAACAAAATTTATATGTTCCTGTTTCTCTTACTCTTTAAAGAACCCTGAGAGTTTTAGCCCTGTAAATCCTCAGGCAGCGGTTCTGCTGCAAACTTCTTACGAACCATTGCAGAGGGAGGGGTTACATATTGGGAGCGTTCCTTTGCCTGGTAAAATGAGGGGAGCCAAATGGCTGGTATTGGTGAATTCCTCTCATGGCTGGAACAAACACACATGAGATAGCTCTTTTGTGCCACGTAACTCTATTTTGGCCAATTAGTAAGATGGGTGAACTTCTTAAGCAAACTAGTATTGGATTTTCTTATAAATAACACAACTACATTAGGTTACCACAGGACAGCAGATATTAATGCAGTAAGAAAGTAGAAGTAGCTGATTAGGTCACCAACATAATAAATGAAATAAAATGTGTACAATTATCAGCTCAGAGAATTAGTTTGAAATATTTCTTAAACTCTCCCAATTATATCAGTATAATATTTTATGACATATTAAAACAGTGCTGTTGAACGTACACTTAGACAAACATCTTTATATGTTAGTATGTGCATTTAACTTGGCATATCTAAGACTAATTAATGGTAAGCAAAATAACTAATATAAATTCCTACTACTACTTACCTATCAACAGTCAGTGAGGGTAAAAGGGGATACCAGATTACATTTTTCTACTAAAAATTATTCAAATTTTAACCCTAAGAAAGAGTTTTAGGCTGTAATTATAGGTGTCAGTATAGAGTCAATTCTTAACTGTGAAAGGTGAATTTCAAGTTCCAAATATGCATTTTAGAAATACAAACATATGTAAATTTTATAATGGATATCGTTACTTTTAAGGGTAGTAAGACATTTTAGATAAAACAAACGTGTAAATAATATTATTCTTAATAAATGTGTTCATTTCTTCTAGGCTCATGTATTTGTCCATTTTATATCTTTAGTCCTATCATGTACACAAATTAACATGTACTATTGGAAAAATGATGGATAATAACACAGATAATAACAAATGTTGAGAATTGACCTTATCATCTGACAATTGCAATATATTTTTTTAAAAAAACAAGATAGATAAAAGTTATTTTCTGCAAAACCTTTTGTTTATATCTATTAGTCTAAGTTCCATTTTATTTAATCTATTACTCTGAGGAAAAAGCTGATTAATAACGTTATGCTACATAAGACAGAATATGCATATTCACGAGCCCTCATGAATTATTTGTAAAATTGAAATAAGCAAAAGTTTATCTTATAGGAAAGCAATTAAAAGTACTTGACTCACAACATGATAAATCAAAACTAAAAATTTAGTCCCCTAAACACCCACAATTTGAAACACTGCAATAAGAAGTAACATATCATACTAGATTAGATTTATCAGACTAAAAGTAACATTTTAAGTATTAAAGTTGCTTTCTTAGATCATAAAACATCCTGGTGTGTAAGGTGTAGCACATTTTAAAAAGCTAAGCTGATGGGTGATTTAAGGCACTTTTGGACAGCGTATTATCTTCTGATATACCTGCTTTCTGAAAACCTAAAAAGTTTCATATTTTTAATAAAATGCCTATGTAACACAGAGAACCAAGAATATTTCTCGGTCTGGGAGGATTTAAATTTACTCAAGCTGCACAGTAGAAATTAACAAATGATATGGAACACAATATCTTCCTGTTGCAATCTGTATGCTAGTTTAATAATGAAGTGATATATAAAGTTGTCAAAAGGCAGTGAATTTGCAGAGAAAAAAATAGATAATTGAAGGGAATGAACTGAAAAAAAAATCCAACATACAATATTATGTGTGGAGAAAGCTCAAAATTGTGCCCTAAGGTTAATAATTTATACAAAGTAGTTTAGCGAATGATATTATAATGGCTTCCCAAACAGGAAGCATATTTTTCTTTCTTTTCTTGTTCTCAAGTTTATGCACAGAGCTTAGTTTTTTTAACCTGGAAAAAATAGCTTTTATGGGAGTGAATCCTACTGTTGGGAAAACTCTTCAGGTCCTATTGTCCAATTGCCAATTACCTCTTAGTGGCTATTCTATAGTATTAAATGGTACTGTTTGAAATATTCTCAAGTTCGTTCTCCATGTTTATATTCAGTTTGCATCTCAATTTTAAGATACTTCTAGAGTATAAACCATTTTGCCTACTTTATGCTTTCCCCTTTTCTTTTCCTAACAAACCTTTGTTTCTCAAACCTCCTCCCATTTAAAAAACAACACAAACTTGCCTTGTTCAGAACTCTATATAAGGAAAGCTCATTTATTTTTATGGGCTGTAACAAGCAAGGCTTCGCTAAATATCTGAATGTTGTGTGAGCACTACAGCCTAAATCTGCTTTACTTAAGATTTTTTTCATTTCATCAAAAGGGAGCAAGATATGAAGAATCAACTGAAATCAGCCAAACTCAAAAACCCCTTGGTATATTTGGGGGTGGGGAGTGGAGAAAGGGCTGGATAAAAGTCCTGTAATTGGATTCAGAATCATGGTATAAATCCTTCTTGACTCTTACCAACTACCAGGCCTTAGAGAACCTGAGCCACTAGATTCTCATAACCCCGGTTTCATCATCTATTAAGTGATATACTAAGGCTCAAGTGACATAATGTAAAGTAGTCCTCTCTTACCTGCAATTTTGTTTTTCGTAGTTTCAGTTACCTGCAATCCATCAAGGTCTGAAAACATTAAATGGAAAATTCCAGACATAAACAATTCATAAGTTTTAAGTTTCACGCTGTTCTGAGTAGCATGATAAAATCCTACTCCTTCTCCCTGGATGTGAAGCATCCCTTTGTCCAGCATATGTAGTGTATGTTCCCAGCCCATCGGTCACTTAGTAGCCACCATCTTAGTTATCAGATCGACTGTGGCGATGTGGCAGTGCTTGTGTTCAGGTAACCCTTATTTATTCATGGCCCCAAAGGGCAAGAGTGGTGATGCTGACAATTCAGATCTGCCAAAAAGGGGCCATAAAGTACCTTCTTTAAGTGAAAAGGTGAAAGTCCTCAACTTAATAAGGAAGAAAAAAAAATCACATGGTAATTTTGCTAAGATCTATGGTAAGAAAGAGGTTTCTATCCATGAAATTGTGAAGAAGAAAAAAGAAATCGTGCTAGTTTTGTTATTGTGCCTCAGACTGCAAAAGTTACGACCATGGTAGGTGATAAGTGCTTAGTCAAGATGGAAAAGGCATTAAATTTGTAGGTGGAAGACATGAACAGAAGATGTGTTCCGATTGATGGCAATGGGTTGCCCCAGAAAGCATTGAGCCCATATAGAGACTTCAGCAAGAGGTCTCCTGAAATGAGTGACGCCAAGCAGAAAATGATCACATAGATTCGGGAATTGGTTTGGACTGAAAAAATATAAGAATTACTGGAGTGACTGTCTGCTGAAGAAGCAGCTGCTGCCTCATTTCCAGCAGAGTTGAAGAAGTTGATTAGGGTTCATTACTATCCAAGATTTCCGGCATCCATTGGACATCCTGGAACATATTCCCCCTCCCCCTCTCCCCCCTCCCACAGAGGGACTATCGCATATGGAATAATTTATACTGCAGAGTACTAGGAAATGTAAGAAAACAGTATTATGAGACAGAATGCATAACTGCTTATCGACAGCTGGGATATCAGAACAATCTTATCTCAACACTACATGCTATACATGTCAATGTTTATTCCTAGGAGTTTGTTGGTATATAATAGAAGAATAGTAGGTTCACAACATGAAAATAGCTGTGAGGAGGACTGTGGCACCCAAGAAAGCCCTTAACGTCTGCCGAGCTCTGGAACATTTTTGTGCCACAAAATATCTCTAACCACACGAGATTATGTAGACACCATTCTTTTTCGACTTTGATCCTACTCTAATGCATTGGCTCTATAAGTCAATCACAGGGAAGTTATCCCCCCCACATCTGACCTCTGTGAATTTCCCTGATGGCCAAGCTGCTCAATTCTGAGTGTGCATAAGAGTAGCCTGGAAAGCTTCTTAAAGCACAGGGACTCTTATTCACTAGGTCTGAGATGGGCCTCAGGGTCTGCATTTCTAACAAGCTCCCAGGTGATGATGGAGCTGCAACTCAGACCACATTTTGAGTAGCACAGTTCAAAAGCAGCAATGCTTAAATCTGTCTGCACATTATAACCACCAGAGTACTTTTAATATCTTTGTTTTGGGAGGCTCCACTCCCATATTCTGGTTTATTTATTTATTTATTTAAGATTTTATTGGGGAGTTGGGGGAGAGGAACAGTGTTGGGGAATCAGGGAAGGGGAACAGACAAGTTGCTGTCCTTTTGTTCTTCAGTCTAGTTGTGGAGGACGTCGCTTCACTGGCCCATGTTGGTATTATCATTGTGCTCTTCCAGGGTGAGGCAGATCGGTCGCCGGCCTCTGGACGGCCGCTCATGGCGGCTCTTGGAAGCTCACACTGGCTGCCAGCTGCTCACATGGGCTGCCAGTCACACACAGTAGTTTATGGCATCTCATTGCAGTAGGGGCTGCAGCCTACGCCATCGCTGGCGACTCATGGCATCCCAGCTCCAGGTCGAGCTGTTGTTCACCATCTTAGCCGTAGAGGGCGCAGCATCACTGGCCCCCATGTGGGGTCCAAACCGGGGCCCTGTTGCTCAGAGCTGGTGTACAAAGCCAGCTTTTAACCAACGTGCCACTCGGCCGGCCCCCAATATTCTGGTTTAATTAGTCAGGGTCAGGCATGGTATTTTTTTCAAAGTTCCTTGGGTGATTCTAACATGCAACAATTTTTGAGCACTACTGCTCTATGGCTATTTGTCCACATCACTAGAACTGGTAGGCAAATCCACGTCTACCTCATGCTTCTTTTATTTTAAAAGGATATTTTAACATACTAAGCTGTGATATTTCTCTCTGCACTTTGCCACATTTCCTTTCTTCCATTCAAGGAGATAAAATGCTCTGGGTTCATTGCCTCAGGGGAGAGATGTGACAGAGAAAAAGTAGAAATAGCCTGTCAGTCATTTGGATTCTAATTTCCCCAAGCCTATGCTTTTAGGAGAATTTGCAAAGTGTTCAGGAGGAGGTAACAAGAAGACTATTCAGGCAATAGTGCGAGTGGCTAAAGAAATTGAGAAGTGGCAAAGTTTAGACAAGAAAGAAACAGAAGTCTGTGAGTGGGTGGGGGCTAAGAGGACCTACTTCCCTTTTCCTGGAAATTCTACTGCCAAGGTATTTTCTGACTCAAGAGTCATGTCTGCTGTGTCCATCCAACTTGACCAGACCACAGACCACATGGCAAAGAATGCCTGTACCTCAAGCGTAGCACAAAGCAGCAGAAGCTCTTGGGAGCTGAAAGATGGATAAAGATGACCAGCTATCTCAGCCATAACCTGGTATATTAATAGCAAGTTTTCATACATCTCCCCCCATCTGCCCAGGACAAATGGTTAAGATACTAGAGTTCTGACACAATTATGGGGTGAAGGAAAAAAACCCAGAAAGAACTGATAGCCCCAGAACTTCCTGAAGGCCTGTCTGAATACTTACATAAAAAATGAAGTTGTTAATGAAAAGTTTTAAAAGTTGTATGTCTTACATACCTGAGATTTTTTTTTTTTTTTGCCAGCTATATACTACTATGCTGTTCTATCAACCAAGAAATAGCTCCTCTGGATTTTATATGCATCTTAAATGAATATATCACTGCCAGGGAATATGATTCTGAACTGCAAGACCATTTGAAGAGAGCACACCCAAGATGCTCCCAGCTTTGGGTATAGAATCCCCACATATCTGGAAGGCTAAGGATAGATAGTTCTCCAAAGTCTGTCTCATTTTAAAAAGGAATTCCCTCAAAGCGTTTTACTTTATACTGTCGGAGGAGGAAAATACTATTACCCAAAATTTATCATGTATTCTTTACAGGCGAGAACATTTTTTAATGAGTCATAATGAATGTATTGTGTCTGCTGTCGCTATTCAAACATCATTTCATTTTATTTATTTCCCTGTGGCAATTCTCTGACTACTCTTTTAGTACACAGTAGTGGTAAGATACATTGTGCTAAAGCACATATTCATACAAGCATATGGGATTTCTAATATCATACTTTAAGCCTTACTTCATGCTTCATGTTCTGTATCTAATTTTGCTAAATTTAAGATATAACCTTAATTTCCCCCCAAAGTGTTTGACATTATTTGCAAAAAAAAAAAAAAAAAAACCAAAGTTTAGATTCACAAGCATATGGGATTTCTAATATCATACTTTAAGCCTTACTTCATGCTTCATGTTCTGTATCTAATTTTGCTAAATTTAAGATATAACCTTAATTTCCCCCCAAAGTGTTTGACATTATTTGCAAAAAAAAAAAAAAAAAAATCCAAAGTTAGATTCACTGTCATAAGAACTCATAAATTGAATAATTCAAGCAAAACCCAGTCATTTCAGGGCTATTTAGTCATGGTGCATTTGCTAGAGACTATACTCGTATGTAAGGAAATGTTCTAGGAATGGGAGCACAGGGAGAGACTGACCATCTCTGCCCACAATGAGTTTACAGCCCAGTGGTTTGGGCATTGTTTTTATTCAGGGGAAAACGGTGGAAGGTTTTTAAGAAAAAAGAGAGCAGTTTCCAGAAGATTCGTCTGGCTGTCATGTGTGTAAATACTTGGAGAGAAGTGAAACAGACGACAGGTGTATGATGATGACATAGAGGGGGTTTCACAGGTGACTCTACATCATCTCCCCATTAGATTGTTTTATTCTCATGTATTTCCTTACATTTTTACTACATGACTATGTATTCCTAAACAAAATATAGCTTTATTTTCATTTAATGTTTGTGAATCATCCTTTTCATCCATTTTTACTTCTGTGCAAAATAACATTCCATTGTAGGACTGCTGAATGCACGCACATTTTTAAATGTATTAAATATTGCTAAATTTTTCTCCAAAGGATTGTAACAATGTTTTTACCCCAACTACCAACCTGTATAAATAGTTCTTGTTGTGCCACACCCTTAACAATAATGGATGTAGTCAAACACTTAATTTTGTCAATATGTTGGAAATCACTTGTGAAGTTGTTTTTGTTTTTTTTGTTTTTAGATTTTTGCTTTTGGAGGGGAGGCTAGGATATCACATTTTCTCTTCGTATCTTTTATTCATTGCTTGGGAATAAGAATTTTTTTAACCATTATATTGTAGTGGAATTTGGAACACTCGTGATTTTTTAATGTAGATCTAGTATCTTAAAATCTTGAAATTATTTATAATAATTTGGCTACACATTCTCTTGAATTTTTATATACAGGTATACGCCATCATCATTTGAAAATAAGAAGAATTGTATGACTTTCCAGTATTTCCATTTTCTTTCTTGTATATCTTTCTTGTCATAGTCATTGTCTAAAACTTAAGTACAATACTGAATATTAAAAGTAATGGCAGATATATTTGTCTTATTCCTAAATCAAATGAGGTACTTCAAAGTTTCAGCATTTAATTTATATTTGCTATAGTTTCCCTTCACAGAAACCCTTTTATAAGGTTAAAAACCAAAAGGGCATTTTGTTCTATTCCCACTTGGTAAGAATTTTTATTGAATAATTTTTCAGCATCTATTTAGGCAAGTATATTTTCTTGTTTGTTTTCAACTGTTAATGTGATGTTAACATGAAAACAGATTTCCTAAGATTCTATGATCATATTCCTTGGATAAACCTTGTTTGTCAGAATTTATTTTTGTTAATACATGTATAAATTTAATTCACTAATATTCCATTTAGAAATATTGCATGTATATATTTCATAAATATAATTTGTTTATACTTTCATTGCACTGCTTTTGATCAATTATGCTATCAAATTTCTATTAGTTTCATAAAATAAGTTTGGCAATATTCTTTCTTTATTCTCTGAAACAATTTGTAAATGATAAGGGATTTTCTGTTACTTACGTTTGGTAAACTTTCTGGTCCTTTTGGGAAACACTTGAATTACCAATTCATTGATTAACTTATTCAGTCTTTCTACTTCTGAAGTTGACTTTGCCATTTTAATCCATTTCTTCTAAAGTCTCATATGTACTGTGCAAACGTTTTTTGTGTTGTTCTTGAGAGTTAAACAGTAAAAAACAGTTTTCTTTATTGTGTACTCTATTTAATTTCTAACTTTTGAAGCATTTTTTTTATTCCTATTTCTAGAGTGTTTTATTTACTAAATCATTTCAAGTAAGCAACTTGGGTTTTGTTGACCATCTATATAGACTCTGCAGGCCCCTTCCTCATTCTTTCATTTCATTTTACTCAAGTGGTTCATAATTTTTATGTTTCTTTTTCTAAAAAAATCTTTTCTTTTACTTATTTTTTTTTCTCCCACACCCTCACTTCCTTTCTCATTCCCTTTTTATCCTCTTCCTGTCTTCTGAATTCAGAGCTAAAATGTTATAGGGAAGAACTGAAATGAAAGAGTCCTGCCCATGTCTTCTCACACTCTGTCTTCATTTACCTTTGGCTAGAAAGATGTGGTCATTGGCCTCTGTTTCTGGTATTTTTACTATTTCCATTAACAGTAAGTAAGTTTAGTGACCCTGAGAGTAAAACCCAAAGAAATAGAAATTTATTAAGAGCTGACCACCAAGAAAGGAAATCAAAACACATTTTTGGTTTTTGTTTTGTTTTTTCTTCTGTACTTTTTGACTGCCTTCAAAGAGCATTTTCATGGATGCAAGCATTAATTGTATGGGTAAATATATTGATAGGAAAATTTGTCTTCCTCTTTTTCATTATTCCTTTCTGTGTTCATAAATATTTACTAATATTATAATCTCAGTAACTACAATAAAAGCTGAAACAAAAAGCCTGTAAAGGAAAGAATGAACAGGACATTGATTCTGTCTTCAGAACATTAATCTAGTGGGAGAGACACACCTGTAAATAAACAGGAGATTGTAGTTCTCTGTGGTAAGTGTCATAATGGCATAACTTAAGGGTGCATGAGTACATGTATGATGAACACCCTTTTCAATAATGCGTGTCTGAAAAGTATAATATTTGAGTAATTCATTTTTACAGGTTCTTATCTAAGTTAAAAATTAACTCGTTTGATTATTATTGATTTAATGCCTGCTTGAACTGCTGGAATTCAAACTCCAAGAAGCTAAGAATCTATTTCTGTCTTCCATAGTACCCTAATCTCATAATTTAGTATAACATCTGTCATTTCATAGGTACTCAATGTACATATACTAAATTGAAATCTGATTAATTTAATTCAAGGTCTCCAGAACACCAAGTATTCAGTTGAAAATATTTTGCAAATTGTTTGGAGATGTGTAAATACCAGGATGCTTAATGTCATGAACTTACAGTCTCTAAATGATTAGCTTTCTTTTTGTTTTCATCAAAATGGAAAATCAGACATCAGATGTCATTTAGTTCAATCTTCTGTACCATGCTCCTCACCTTCTTTATTAAGCAAAACAAATTATATGAAGATGATTTAACTTTCTCTCCAGTCACTGCTAGACATTGCATCCTTCTTAAAACGGTGCTCATCCCCATGAAAGATTGACCTTTCTACATTGAGAAAGGTCTTTTATAAACACACACACACACACACACACACACACACACACACACACACACACATGCTACAATAACCTCTAAGCCAGTTATCAAAATCCATTTGTAGAAGAACATAAATGAGAAAACTGAAGCCTGTGTTGTCTCAAATCATGGAGCTAGTTAGGTTGTTCAAACTATGAATAATACTTGTTTCTCTGGATCTCAGGTTTTAACATTTAAAAAAATCTATTCTTAAAAAGAAAATTTATTCTAATATAGCATATAGTCAAGTTATATGGTGAAAACACTACATCATATGGGCAGTCCACTGATTTGAATTAATCTCCACACACTCAGTTTAAAATGGGAAAGAAAGAAAAATAATAATTTGAATTGTGTTGGAAATTTTTCCCACTAGGCCAATCAATAAATATATACCCTGGAATCAAACATGATGGGGAATGCTATTATCTTGGGGTTTTTTTGTTAGCATCAATTTCCCCATACTCATAGCTTAAGCATCTTGCTGCATTAAACTGTATTTAAATATATGTATTTTTCATACCATGTGCCCTCCAGCCAAATGCAAAGTCCAATGCCCAAACAAAGCAGCAGAAAAAATTTTTCCCAGTGTTGGAGGAAAAACTGGTTGTGCTGGGCATAGTTTGAGATAGACTATTGAACTCCATTGCTGCACCTGCATAAAGAATAGTTAAGGGTAAGTTGTACATTAGATTTTTCAACTTACAAGATGATTTTAAAGCCCTATTTAGTGACTTTAGAACCAAACTCCTTTGTAGGTTCAACATCAGGGGTGGATAGAAAACATGGCAATTTTCCTTGCTTTAGATGAAAAGCTATGGAAAGTAAATGCTAAAGATATCTAGAGCTACTAAACAAAGTGATAAAACCAGCTGTATAAATGGAAGGGGTTAACTTACATGAGCTCTTTCATCTAATTTGTGTCTAAGGGTCTATAAAGTCTATGAAAAAAAATTATCAAAAAGATAGCTATCCATTATCCAATTAGCCTCACTATCACCAGTGCAGTCAGTTATGGATAAATTATACCTTATTTAGGCCATGAGAATGAATATTTTGAGAGCTGAGACAGAATCTCAGTCAGAAATGCTGATTTGTGTTCTCCCTTTATACCGTTGCTCGTTCTCATATTCCCCATATTCTCTCAAACTCTAGCACGCACCAGCATCACCTGGAAGTGATCATTGGGCCCACCCCCAGATATTGTGAGTCAAAAAGCCTGGTGTGCAACTGGAGTTCCCAGGTGATTCTGGAAGCTTCTAGTAAGTTCTCAGCTGATATTGCAGCTGGTGCTCTGAGAACTACACTTTAGGAGAGCAGCTGACATAGAAAAAGGATTCAGGTTTTCTTTGGATCCAGCCAAGCTCAGTTTCCATTTAATGTTTGTTTTGTTTTGTTTTTCTATGTGTGAGGCTGTGGGGAGAAAGGGGAGGAATTTGACTTGATGTATTAACTGTCATGTGGTAGGCATTTTTAGAGTACACGGGGGCCTGAAAATACCTATTCACCTCTAGCCAAGATCCTTTAGTGCCCGCTACAAAATTACAGTAAATTTCCTACCTATCAACCGCCGAAACTCCTCTCTCTTGTAGTTTATAATTAAGAGTTTAAAATAATGCTATCAACCAGTAATTCTTGACGCATTTGCTTTCCCCATGGTTAAAATACATAGAGCAAACCAGTTATTTTGACAATGGAACACTTTGGCTCAGCAATGTTTGACATTTGTTTTGCATGTGGAAGCTGTGATATAACCTCTATCCTGTGGCATGTCAGTTTTTCTGACTTCTTCTTGCCTCAACGCATTTCCAGGTGTTGATGAAAGATTTGCTCTTTGAATCAATTATCTTCCTTCTTATTTATTTTCCTCAGGATGAAAATGTCTCCTCATAAGAAAATAGAAACCATCAGAATTTATCACAATCTGAAAAGGTTGGAGAGGGAACTGAAGAAAACGTTTAAGGACTCGTCACACCATTAAGACTGTCCAGAGCAGCATCTTATGGGTTCCTTTAAGAGGAAGTCTTAGGGTCAAATTACATCTGATCCACAATCTATTTTTATTATCCTGAAGGTTGTAGAAATATAGAAGTTTACACAGAAGAGCGAAGATGATGTTTCTGTGATAAAGTAATAACAAACCAAAAAATGTCATCTGGCTGGTATGATTGCTTGAAATTCATTAAACATTAAATAGATAGAGCATTCAAATAAATTAATAAAAAAAGCTCTAGTTGCTAACATACAAAACATCAGTATGAATTTTTTAATGATAATTTGATTAAAATAAGCCAATTTTAAGCAAATTTATCTGACATCTGTAGCTGTAGTCTTAATATTGCAAAAAGGGATTTTCTCTTTCTTCCCCCCACTTCCCCTCAGTTTGTTCTGAATGCATTTTTGCTGTGCCTGACACAGCATAAGAGCTCAGGAAATATAGAGGGTGCCAAAAAACTGTATACATATTTTAAGAGAGGAAAAAACTATATTAAAATTGTAATAATATATAACGATAACAAAAGATGATTACAAGTTATGTGTATACATTGTTTTGGCACCCCCAGTATTTGCGGAGTAGATGAGGCAAACAGTCTCATTTAAAAAGTCCCCGGACACTGGAGATTATTGGTAAAAATTGAGTTTGATAGGTAAGTAACATTCTATTTTTACTTAAACTAAGTTTCACCAAATAACCCCTTCTGGGAGGCTTTCGGACTCTGCCTGCTAAAAAAATTTGGACTGAAAGTGGATTGTATTTGTGTATTTTGCACTTTTTCTAGTGAAAAAAATATATGTATGCACTTAAGGAAGTTGATCATTTGTTTGGAAAAAAATAATAAAAACATCAGTGCATCTGCCCAACACTATTATCTGTGCTTACTGCCTTGTCATTCAATGCAAAGTAGTTACCATAACAACCGCTGGGTCAGCTGGACACAAAGAATCCAGAGGGTTTTTTCTAGTACAAGAAAGCAACTTAATCTCTTTTTCTCACTATTTTAATCTACCAAACTATTTGGGGAAAAGCACCATCACCATACGTTAAAATTTATGCTGTGTGTCAGCTTTCAGAATACGGATTTTCACCTCATTCCTGTGTCTACGGATGGCGACTCACCCCTCCTGCTGAGTCTGACATCCCTCCGCATCAGCTTCTGGTGAGGGAAGAAGTCACTTGGCAACCTGTGTCCCAGGAGGAAATTTACAAGCAATCTTCCTATTTTTAGCCTCGGCCCCATACACATCCAAGTTTCAGGATTAATTGGAACCCCCAAATGCTAATTTTTTCCTAAAGTGCTACAATGTGAATTTCTCATCATAACAAGCTTTATATTTTAACCTTTTTTCTCTGAAATTATCAGTTCTCTAAGTACTTTTCATCTTCATATACTCTCGCAGATTTATAAATATCTCCTAGTTTCACTGAAGATGGACTGTTTCTGTTTAGCATTCTCCTTGTATGTGGGTGATTTTTGAAAGAAGGTTGTGGAAATGTCTTTCTTTATTGTCTTGAAATCACAAGTCCTAGAAATTTAAATGAAATAAATATGGGAATTTTGCCCTCTATCTTATGAAAGTATTCAACTTAATAAAAAAGCTTTCATGATGCATTTAAAATATTAGTTAATTTGCAGAAACTTCTAGTTAAAATTAGTAGTGATTCCATAAATTAAAGAAATTTGCACTAACGCTTACCCTCTAAGAATATTCTTATTTGGATGCACCTAGTATTCTGTATCACCTTCATATTAACTTTCATATTAACATTCAGATCTACCACCAGAACAAACTAGATCTATTGGCCCATTAAAAAACAAAACAAAACAAAATAAAAACCACCAAAGCTTAAATCTACCGTGTGTAGACAATGAGGGAATAAAAGTGAAAATAACAAAAATGAAAGGCGAGACAATGGTAACTCTCAGGACATTATCAAAATTGTATACTTTGAGGCAACAGGAAATTCCAATTTCTAAAACTTGGAAAGTTTAATGGTTAGGAAAAGAAAAAAGAAAACTGAGTTAAGTTCTGTAGTCAGAATAAAAATATAGTCCTACAAAATTTCTCTCTGAGAGAAACATATTTTGTTCCACTCCGATCTGTTAAAGAGTTCCAGAGATCGGTGGGCCAAGCCAACTGGTGACTAGCGATGGTAAAATGAGACCTCTCTTTATGATATTACTGTTCTAAATTTGTTTATGGTTAACTCTAATTACAATAGGTCCAGAAGCTGCTGGAACTGATGAACAAAAGGCCAAACCTGGGAGAGGAGACACATCCCAAAATGTTATTTAATGCAGTATGAAAGTCCACCTGAATGATTTCTAGGAACTAGGTTTTAGCTCCCTCTGCAAGATGACAATTTGTAGCCCGAAGAAGACACTTTCATTTTTACCTTATATGACGAGGCAAAAGTGTAACGCAGGGACAGCCTGGAAATTGGAGGATGAAAACTAAATGAGTGAATGGAAAGCCTCCCGCCAGCTAATCTGCTCATCACAACAGAAGAAGCAGAAGTCCATGTTCCTGAGATGCCTTCATATCCAAGGAAAGAACAGTATCTGGAAGAAACTGTTGGCATTCTGACTGCTTGAAGTGGACGCCTTGCTAAATGAGATTTCTGCTTAGAGTAGGAGGCCCCGCATGCGCCTACCAGGTCTAAAATACAACGGAAAGAAAGTTCTCTGTGATTCCGCTTGACTTTTATATCCAAAGATCAATTTAATAGAAAAACGAAGCGCTTCTATTCATATGACCCAACTTTGCATTACAAGGGATTAAAAAAAAAAGTTGGGAACTTTAGGAGCCATTGTTATTATTTTGTATCGTATGAAGCAGTGAGCCTTCAATTCACCCCTTTCAGCTCAGACTTCCCTTTTCTCCATGAAAAGCTGAAGTCATGAAAAACATTTTAATTGAATGTGAGATGTGAATCTCAGTTAGAGGGGGAAAACAATGACATACCTCATGAAAGTTTATGAAGTTGGAGTAAGCAAAGAAAAAAAATCTGTAATTTTTGTATGTATCCTTTCAAAAAATCACATTTCCAAGTGACTATCCATTTTCATAGGGCATCTATTTATTTTTATTTCTTTTCACCACTCTTTTACTGTATGTGTACCCTAATGAGGCTTCACTAATTCATGGTATTAGGGAGCTTGGCATAGGTTAAAGCACCTATTTTGAGGTCCTCAAGCATTACTGAATCAACTGTAATGTAATAGTAAACCACAAGTATCAGGAGACAGGACTAGTACATTCTGATTATTTCACATCAATTATGAAGATAACATACTTCAAAGAATAGCATTTGACGCACTCTGTGTACTATGTCTATAATTCGCCACAATTCATTGGGACCTTATGGCATATCTCATATCTGTACTTCACTTAGGGCACCTATCAATGTCTCTTATGTTGTTGTTTCATCTACATATCTAAACCTCTCTTCCAGATAACACCCTTCCAGAAAGAATCCTTACTTGTTTTTACATGGTGGAGGCCAATTTCCTAGTTGTCTAGAGCCCAGTATTCACTCAGTATTGTTTGTGGAATGCATGAGTGATTTTCATCTGAGTTCTTTGATTGGCAAAGTACTTTTCAAAAAATACTTTTTCAAAATTATTCCCCCGCCCCCCCCCAAGACAACCCCCCACAAACTTAAAGGGTCTTTGATGACCTTGGCTGATTCATCTGAATGGTTTACATTAATGTTACTTTTTAATTATACTCATTAATATGGTTGATCCTAGAATTAATGATCAAGATGGAGGTGGTAATAACAGCTGGCATCAAGCGGTTCTTTACAGAAGAGAAAGCTGTCAGTCACATCATCCCATTTGATCTTCACGAAATTCCATGTGCCAGCCAAGTGGATTCTACGATTCTTATTCTGCAGGTGAGCATGTGAAGACTAGAGAAGCCAAGTGCCTTGTCCAACCAAGATCACAGAGATGGTAAGTGCAGGTACTGGGGGACCAGCATTCTGGGCTTTCTGACTCCAGTAGCCCGTTTCCCTGCCCGAAATGTCTTATCTATTTCTTTTTTCTGTTGCACTTACAATGTCTAACATAGTATTTATTTATTTATTTACTTGTATTTTAATGTTCTCTCTCCACCTACAAGAATGTACGTGACATAACAGCCAGATGTGTGTCTTTTGTTCTCTTTTCTTCTCTTTGTTCTTTTTGGCTCGTATTAGATAGTTAATAAATATTGTGGCATTAGAGTTAAACATTTTCTCTTGAAATTTTTTCTCGAATTCCAGTTTGACTCTATATAGATTGTAGTTCTCCTGCACATATGATTCACAGTTTTCTCACGGCCAGTATCTGGATATCCTGTGGGTAAGTTTCTAGCATCTGTTTCATGCATTCCTTCTCTTTCTCCCTATGCCTTATTATTTTTTATTGACTCCCTGACATTTGTTATGAAAAAAAATTGCAGGGGTAATTTGAAGCACTGGATGATGTTACCTTCCTCCAGAAAGGATTTACTTTTGCCTGTGGCAGGCAGTTAGGTGAGAGGCAGGTCGCTTTAATTCATTCAGGGACTAAACTGATTGAAAGCTTTGTTTCAGTCTTGATGGGGCCTACTGTATCCTGGATTGCCATTAGTCAGAGAGATAGCCCTTCAGAGGTCCCAGCTGAAAGACTGTGGCATATTTCAGTGCCCACCCTCCTTGGCAGGCCCTTAACTCCGACATTGCCAAAAGTTCCATTCAGTTATTCAGCCACCTTACTGGGAAGAAGGTTGGAGGATATAAACTAGTTGCCAAACTGGAAGTGGATGTTCCAATATTTGCAGGCTCTCTGTTATAGACCCTCGCATATGAACATCTTACATACACTTTACATAATGCCTGATTAAATATGCATTCAGCTATTTTCAACAAATTAGTTTCTTTCCTTTATAAAGTCAAAATTTAAATATTTCTCTAAATGCTTAAATCAAGATATCTGTTTTATATAAAGAGAACTTACTTAGCTATAATGCTGAAATTATTTTTTCCCAGATGCGAAAAATAAGTAAGCCTCATTCCATGTGAACCAATTTTGTTAAAACCAAAAAAGGAATCTTTAGGGCTGGATGGGACATACGCTGTGTTCATACTAGATAATGTAATGCAGACCAGCATTTCTCAGTGTGTGTTTAAGAAATCTCTTAAGATATATCCCTCTACCCCTCTAAAAAAAAAGTTTGTTTAAATATATTGTGAATTCCTATATACATGTCCCTAGCTTGGGGACATGGAATGTGTTAGCATTTTAAATGTTCTGAAGTGTTATACAGTAAAGACTTGTTTTTCTTTTTTTTAAGCCAAGGTTTTCTTCCTACTTTATTAGAGAAGATAACTTTTTTTGTGTGTGTACCTCTTGACACCCAAGAAAGTAGTTTTCTATGGAATATACTTTAAGTAATTCTATTCTAGAGGAAACTGCAAAATATAACACAAAGTCTCTACCTTCTAGGGGTTTTTAATCAGGTAGAAAAAAAATGTTCATATTAAGTTTAACTGGAATATACAATTAAAGTTACTTTACCAAAAAAAAAACACAAAAAACAAAAACAAAAAAAACCCAACACAAAATAAGTCACCGGAAGGCATGATTAAGGGTAAAACTGATTACCCAGTCTTGTGATCAGATGGGCCATGGTACCAGAAGACCAAAACCTACGCGAGGGTTTAACGTAATTAGCATTATGAATTTGCAACAATGAACGTAAAGTCTTTGAGGTCAAAACTATAGAAGAACAAGCTTTGAAAATTCCAGGGCTGAAACAATGTTATGTGCCAACCAAGTAAAGGTCACAATATTTTTTATTTATTAACTTAGAAGGTTTAGGGTGCTCTCTGCAAATCTAGTGCAATAAAACTGCAAGCCATTAAAATAACCTTGCTTCCCCGTGTAACAAACCCTGGACCTTTACAGAGTATTCCAAAATAACACACAAGAGGTTTTTCTTATATATTTCTCATTAACTTTTTAAAGCCTCCTGACTTTGTGGAATCACTGCAGTAAGTTCTAAATGATGTATGAAATCGGAAAGAAAATGGGAAAGAAAACAGCCTTCCCTTTCTTCCTCCTAGGCAATAGGCCATCTCTTGTTTGTTTGTTTGTTTATTTGTTTGTTGGGGGGGGTTGTTTTTGTTTTGGGGTTTTTTTTTTTGCCAAATTATTGTCAGGATTGTCATCCTCTTCTATATAAAGGTTTTAAAGAAACCCAGCATGGCCAAAAAACATGCACTGGGGGTGACACATAAAAACTAAGACCTCAGAATTCATTCTGATCACCCCATATTTCACCTACTCTGACCTGCTATTTTTAGCTTTATTATCTGTGGTGTTGCGGTGTTCTCTCCCTGTCTCTCTGGTCTGTTTTCTCACTGATTCTCCTGCTGAAGAGTGGGATGATGGTGGGGGTGGGGGTTGAAATAGAAAGACAATATAGCTTCTATATTGGAATCCACACAGCAGCAGCAGCAGCAGCTATCTCTCACATGACTGACATTCAAGACAAGAACCCCTACCATAGTTGTTTGTGGTTTTGTAAATATCACTGTTATTCATTATCTTCCATGAAATACAAATGCATTTTGCTTTTCTCTGGGTACAGCAGTTAGCTAATTATAGAACTTTGAGAGAAAGGATGTTCATTAGAGTACAGGAGGTTCGTTAGAGTTCTTTTGGACTTTTGGGTCTATCTGACTAAATGTGGGTATATAAACACTATGGGTAAATTTTCCCACACTAATCCTAAGGAGCCTATAGATATGCAGATCAGGGGTGGTTAAGCGATTCAGCAATATCAGTGGCCAGGATGGCATGACAGCTTCACGGGCCCCGAATTCAGGGTCACAAATTGGCAGCAGTAACTCCATAATATCTTCACAGGAGAATGTCCAAAAGCAGGGAGGAAGAGGCAGTGGTTTACTTTCCATGAACAGTCTCTATTGAGGAGACATAAGTATTTCCTAGAAGTCTGCAGGAAATTGCTTTTCCACCTCAAGGTCCAGCACTGTATCACCTGCCTGTGCCCCAAATGCAAGGAAGATTAGAAAAACCAGCATCTGGTATATTTAGCCTCCTCGATGCAAGATGGGCTCTGTCAGCAAAGAAAAAAAGGAGGCTGGCTGTCAAATCCCTAACAGCATCTACCATAGAAAGAGACAAAGGAAGTGGTTCATTCTTATGTGGATCATCAGTCCCATTTTGGCAGCCATGCACTGTCAATTTTACTTTTATTCGACATTGGATGGAGCCTGGTTTTAGTGCCATTAGAATAAGAAAAATGTTCTTGATTTAAAGACACCTTTTGTTTATCCACTTTATATAAATACGAAACTTTAATATTGTTCTTCTTGAATGAGTTTTTGGTTGCTTTTCAACCCCATTGTAGCATAAATGAGTAAATGTTAAAATACAAATTATTCTGAAGGTCAAACCACAAATTGCTTAATATTTAGGGATGAGCCAATATCTGATTGTGAAATCAGAGGTCTATGTAGCTTCAGATAGTCTAATGAATCCTACAGAAATTGCATGCAAAATCCCTACATCCTTATATACTTAATTTTTGATTTTGTAGAGGAAGCCCAAAGTTTTGGCAGATTCTCCAAGTGTCCATGGCTGCTGAAAAGTTTAGAAACACTGGTAACAGTGATTGATGATAATAATTCAGGGTAATCCTATGAGCTGTTTTAGAAAAAGAAGACCCTCTCCTGCATTTGGAAATAGCATTGATGGAATAGTCTCATTCGATTTCGAGAGTTTCACACAAGCATTTTCACAGTTCACCCCCATCATATTTGTTGCTTATCCATATTATTGAATAACAGAGAGATTATCGACCTTCTTTATGCCTAAATCCAGGAAAAGTCAATTGATAGTGAAAAACAGAAGGTGTTTTCAAAGCAAAATGTCTGTGGGAACTTCATCTTTTCTTTCTGTGTACTCTTCTCTCAGCTGTTCAATAAGAAGTTACTGAGTTCTTGCAGTGTGCCATTGGTTTATCTCAATTGTTTCATAAAATTTGCAAACATAAAGCTCTGGTGAGGCTCACCGAAGGTCATACAGCTAATAACTGTTGGAGATTCAAAGCCAGGACACATAGTACTAAGTCCAACATTCTTTTTACTCTACCACAACTGGTGTATCATATAATATACATACAGAGAAATAATTAAATCATTAAAATTGCCTTTTGATCTGTTAGAATGAAATTAGTAGTCAATTCTTTTTATGTTTCTATTTTAATCATTGTGAGTAATACATTTAATTAAATGTAATTGTTTTCCTCAGTTTCATGTTATGGATAATTTAAATCTTCATTTAAATGTTAATTGCCAGTAACGTCAGGGAAAATTTTTGATAACAATTTTATTCTGCCTTAAATTTATAAAATCCAGGATATTTGTTTTGTTATAAAGTATGATGGAACATAATGATTACAAGAAGGTGAAAATGAATATAAATTCCTGCAGTAGCCTCCAAATAATTTTGCATATAGTGATTCCAAAAAGAGTCAAATATACTGTTTTCATGTTAGTTTCAGCAAATTGAGCTTGAAATTCAGACAGTTGCAGTCAAGCTGCAAAACTTGTCTTCATTCAAAAGAGGAAATGATTACCTTCTGGTCTTTTCATTAGTTATCAGCAAGTTGCTGCAATTAGATTAGGAATGGATGAAGACCTTATTTTCCATTTCATTCTGTGTCGCATTATCTATGCAGTGCATATTGTGTATTTAATAGAAGTTTAGAAAAAAAGGTAACATAGATTTATAATTTTGATGGGCTCAGTAAAAAACAGTGCCACAGTTGCCTGGTCAGACTGAAAATCAATTTATGAGTATTAAAATTCAAACTGCATTCAGTTTCAAGCAGAACTATTGCGAGGCCTTCCTTAGACAGGTGCTGGGCTAGTTTTTCCACAGGTGCCTCCGGGATGCCCCAGAAGAATATGTTGTTCTTAGAATGTGAACAGTTCTGAGAGTTTCAGGCTGAGCCAAGTGGTTCTTTCTTCATTAGTAAATAGAACTCACGGATATATTGTGCCAAAGAGGCCAGGGTTCAACTACTTACTAAAGACTAGTCATCGTTAATTTTAATGACTAGCACATGAATTATGTGTGGTATGGCGATGGCATTAATAACACCTTCGACCTTTCATGTACCCATGCCCTTTGTCACGTGACTTTCCACTTTCTCACACTAAAAGGTGGGAGATGTTTTCCTATGCCTTGGTTTTAGTTGGCCACGTGACTAGTATTGATAGAAGAATGTTAACAGATGATAGATACACAACTGAGATTTTTTGAAAAGTTCCCAATGTTTTCCATTTGTTCTCTTACACCTTTGTCACCAGCATGAGAACATGCCCCAGATGGCCTGCTGGAAGATGAAAAATGCATGACCTAGTGACTTCTGTTACCCCAGCCAACAGTCCATCCCATTTCAGACAAGTGTGTGATCCAAGCTGCGACCAGAAGCACCACCCAGGCAAGCTCAGCCTTAATCAGCAGCCTACAAACTTGTGGTCTAAATCAATCAAATGGTTTTAAGTCATGATGTTTGGGATTGTTGGCTATGGAGTACTCTTGTGGCAGTAGGTAACTTATATGCTATCATAAGCACCATTTCATCCTGGGAGATAATGAGGACTATTAGAACCATGTTATTAGTGCCTTCTTGGTTGGTGGGGGAGGAGAGAGGGAGAAAGAGAAAAATAGAGGAATTACTTTTTTAGTGTTTTTTCTCCTGTTTTGGCTAGAGAATGAGAATGGCTCCATTGGGCCTTATCTCTGCAGTATAGGAAAACAGTCACTATGAACTATCTGTGCTAAGACTGGATGAGTCAAGGCAGTGGGGCTTAGGTAAAGGCCAGGAGTTGAGAGGGAAGCAAGAGAGATGCACTACCTCTGACACAACAACCCTGCAGGCAGATTGGATTGTTTCTATTAAATGAGACAGCCCCGACATATGGTTTCTTATCAGTAGGGTTGCCAGATTTAGCAAATAAAAATATAGGGTGTCCAATTAAATTAGAATTTCTGATAAACAACAAATAACATTTTATTAATACCATGCTGTGTATTCTTCAAGTATTGAAACTTCTGAGGAAAGGATTTGGGGAATGGAGAACTCGTTTCGTTTTAAATAGAGCTTTATGTATCTCTTTCTGGCATTGATTTTCTATTTAACGGCCTAAGGAATAATGTCCAAAAGTACCTTCTTTGCCATGTTCTATAGAATAAGCATTCACCTGTTACAATGTGTGAAGGTAGAATTCAATACAGAATGTGGATCTGGTAGAAAAACCTAAGTTTTCCAATCCTTCCTCCATTAATGACACTTGTAAATTCATCCATAAATACCATGACAAACCAGACACCTGGAAACTCTCTCTCCTCTTATCCTTTAGCTACTCACTTAAAACTGATTTGGCTTTACACAGAGTCCATCCCCAAATATTTTACATACATAACTACAGTATGTCCTCCCTCCCTCCAACAGGAATAGAATTATATTATACATGCTACTGGATAACCTGTTAGTCTTAATATAGTATGGACTATTTCATTGTCAATAAACAATAAACATACATTTACATCCTTGATTTTAATGGATGCAGTCAGTGAGTCAACAATATGTATGAAGCTCCTACTAAATGCAAGATATGCTGTATTTCATTGCACATACACTCCATGACAGATTTAACCAATTCCTTATCATCACACATTTTATGTTGTTTATAATTATTCACTACTATAATCAAACTGACAATGAGTATCCTTGTAAGCCTACAACTCAACTGACAGAAAGAGCAGTGTCCAGACACACTAGAGAACAGCCAACATCTCTGGAAATATTCTGATTGTACCAGGACAAAGTACACACATATTTCCAACTTTTATGCATATTATTAAATATTCAATCAATAGTCTGTAAAAAGACTAGTCAATCAGTGAGTCATTCAGCTCTCTCCTCTTCATTATTCCTGACATCTTTTCCCACCTCTCATGTATCTATATGAGGTCTGACAATTAAGTTCGTGAACTTGCTGCAATGATGTTGCTAACCTTTTTTGATATCAGAAGAATTATTCATTATGAATTTATACCAACTGGACAAACAGTTAACCAAGTCTACTATTTGGAAGCTGAAAAGGCTGCGTAAAAAAATTAGATGGGACCGGCCGAGTGGCGCGAGTGGCGGTTAAGAACTGGCTTGGGATGCCAGAGGGCCCCGGTTCGGATCCCACATATGAGGGTCAGTGACACTGCCCTCTACAGCTAAGATGCTGAACAACAGCTCAACCTGGAGCTGGGCTGCCGAGAGTCACCTGCGACGGCGTAGGCTGCAGCCCCTGCTGCAGTGGGTTGCCATGGGCTACCATGTGTAGCCAGCAGCCAGCGTGAGCG